>NC_057799.1:641619061-641619787 GCF_018294505.1 Triticum aestivum | reverse complement strand
ACTGCTGGGACCCAGCAGCTACACCTTCGCACGCAAGGAAGTGCGTCCGGGCAAAAAAAAAACGATTCGCCCCCCTGACTGCTGGGACACACCAGCTACATCTTCGCAGGCAAGGAAGTGCCTGACAGTCGGGACCCACCTGGTCGAAGCGTACGTAGCGTTGTCATTCTAGTCGCGAACGTGTACGTACATACTGGTCGATGTATAGGCGCGCACGTGTCGTAGTAGAGGTGCGCACGTAGCATGTACACGTACGTATAGCGGCCAGGGTGCAAGAAAGAAAATACGGCCACGTATGTGTACATACGGGCAGGGTCTCGAACGCCTACTCGCGCATACGTACGGCCAGGGCTCGTGTACATGGCTGGGTCGGAACGGAGAAACAGCGTCGTCGTCGTGTTCATGGGGAGGCAACGGAATGCGTCGTGTTCATGGGGAGGCAACGTAATGCGTCGTGTTCATCGGGAGCCAACGGAACGCGTGGGAGCCAACCGGCTGGGTCGGAACGGAATGCGTGGTCGTGTTCATCGGGAGGGCTTGGACGGAACAGGCGATGGAAACGAGGCCTGGCGTCCCGCAGAACGGAGGAAACGGACCTCCTACGTTCGGAACGGGGTCCTGTTGATCGGGAGGGGTGTGGCGTACCGCAAAACAGCGGAAATGGACCTCCTACGGTCGAAACGGGGGTCCTGTTGATCGGGAGGGGTGTGGCTTACCGCAAAACAG
>NC_057799.1:641474830-641618734 GCF_018294505.1 Triticum aestivum | reverse complement strand
GGGTGTCCTGTTCATCGGGAGGGGTGTGGCGTACCGCAAAACGGGACTCCACGGGATACTGTTCATCTCCACCGTCGACCTCCTCCACCCTCCACGGGCTACCGTCAACATCCTCCAGCCTCCACGGGCTCCTGTTCATCCAGCCTCCACCGCGCGCTACTCCACCGGCTACTGTTCAACCACCCCTCGACGGGCACCCCTCCACCGTCTACTGTTCATCCAGCCCTCCACACCACGGGATCCTGTTCAACCACCCCTCCACGGGCACCCCTCCACCGTCTACTGTTCATCCAGCCCTCCCCCACACCACGGGGTCCTGTTCATCCAGAGGCAACGCCACCGCTCACTGTTCATCCACCCCCCCGCAACGCTCACTGTTCATCCAATCGATCGGCTTCAGTTAGCAGCAGTAGCGAAGGAATCGCTCGATCGGGTTCAGTTAACAGCCATCGATCGATCGCTCAGGTTCAGTAACGCGTAGCCTGTAGTGCAATCGCTCGGGTTCAGCTAGAGCCCAACGCGTCGCTCGGGTTCAGTTAGAGCCAACGCCTCGCACACACGCGCGTACGTGTACGAGAGAAACGCGCATCGCTCGGCCCCCGACCTCCCACCGTAACCGGGAACTCCCTGAAATTTTCCTCCCCCTCGCTTCTACCACGGTTTTTTCCGTCATGGACGGCCCAAAGAATGTCATGCAGCTGCGTCTCCGGCCCGCCCAGGACGAAAAGCCCATTTTCTGTCATGATTTTTTGTCATAGAAGTAGGAGCCCACCACATCTATGATGGTACCGGGTTTTGTCACAATTATCGTCATAGAAGTGTCATATGTATGACAGAAAAAAAATTTGTTCGGCCCAAAATGTCACGGATGTGTCTTTTTTTTGTAGTGTTGGTTTCTCAAATTGAGGGAAAAGTTTACCAGTTGTTGTTGTTGGGAACTCAGTATTTCAAAAAAATTGCCTACGATCACGCAAGATCTATAGGAGAAGCATAGTGCTACCTCTTGAGCATGCGTTGGTTTTCCCTTGAAGAGGAAAGGGTGATGCAGCAAAGTAGCGTAAGTATTTTCCTCAGTTTTTGAGAACCAATGTATCAATCCAGTAGGAGACTACACGCAAATCGCCTAGTACCTGCACAAACAATCAAGAACCTTGCAATCAACGCGATAAAGGGGTTGGCAATCCCTTCACAGCCACTTGCAAAAGTGACATCTGATAAAGATAATAAGATAAATATTTTTGGTATTTTTGTTGTATAGATTGGAAAGTAAAGATTGCACAATAAATAGTAAACTAAAATTGTAGATCAGAAACTTATATGATGTAAAGTAGACTCGGGGCCATAGGTTTCACTAGTGGCTTCTCTCAAGATAGCATATATTACGGTGGGTGAACAAATTACTGCCGAGCAACTGATAGAAAAGTCCATAGTTATGAGAATATCTAGGCATGATCATGAACATAGGCATCATGTCCGTGTCAAGTAGACCGAAATGATTCTGCATCTACTACTATTACTCCACACATCGACCGCTATCCAACATGCATCTAGAGTATTAAGTTCATAAGAACAGAGTAACGCATTTGGCAAGCTGACATGATGTAGAGGGATAAACTCAAGCAATACAATATAAACCCCATCTTTTTATCCTCGATGGCAACAATACAATACGTGTCGTTTCCCTTTCTGTCACTGGGATCGAGCACCTCAAGATTGAACCCAAAGCTAAGAACTTCTCCCATTGCAAGAAAGATCAATCTAGTAGGCCAAACTAAACCGATAATTCGAAGAGACTTGCAAAGATATCAAATCATGCATATAAGAATTCAGAGAAGAATCAAATATTGTTCATAGATAATCTTGATCATAAACCCACAATTCATCGGATCTCGGCAAACACACCGCAAAAGAGTATTACATCGAATAGATCTCCAAGAAGATCGAGGAGAACTTTGTATTGAGATCCAAAGAGAGATAAGAAGCCATCTAGCTAATAAGTATGGACCCGAAGGTCTGTGGTAAACTACTCACACATCATTGGAGAGGCTATGGTGTTGATGTAGAAGCCCTCCGCGATCGAATCCCCCTCCGGCAGATCGCCGGAAAAGGCCCCAATATGGGATCTCACGGGTACAGAAGGTTGTGGCGGTGGAAAAGTGGTTTCGTTCTTCCCTTGGATGTTTTCAGGGTATAAGAGTATATATAGGCGAAAGAAGTAGGTCGGTGGAGCTACGAGGAGCCCACGAGGGAGGGGGCGTGCCTACCCCCCTGGGCGCGCCCTCCTACCTCGTGGCTTCCTCATCGCTTCCTTGACTTCCACTCCAAGTCTCCTGGATTGTGTTTGTTCCGAAAAAGATCCCCGCGAAGGTTTCGTTCCGTCCTTTTCTGCGAAACACTGAAATAGGCAAAAAAACAGCAATTTGCACAGGGCCTTCGGTTAATAGGTTACTCCCAAAAATAATATAAAAGAGCATAATAAAGCCCATTAAACATCCAAAACAGATAATATAATAGCATGGAACAATAAAAAATTATAGATACGTTGGAGACGTATCAAGCATCCCCAAGCTTAATTCCGGCTCGTCCTCGAGTAGGTAAATGATAAAAACAGAATTTTTGATGTGGAATGCTACCTAACATAATTTTAAATGTAATTATATTTACTGTGGCTTTAATGTTTAGATCCAAAAGATTCTAGACAAAGTTTTAATATTGACATAAAAATAGTAATACTTCAAGAAATTATGTCTTATCAAAATAACATAGCCAAAGAAAGCTTATCCCTACAAAATCATATAGTTTGGCCATGCTTCATTTTCGTCACACAAAATGCTCCCATCATGCACAACCCCGATGACAAGCCAAACAATTGTTTCATACTTAGCCTTTTCAAACTCTTTCAACTTTTACGCAATATATGAGCACAAGCCATGGAGATAGCACTATGGGTGGAATAGCATATGATGGTGGGGGTTATGTGAGAAGAGAAAAAAGGAGAAAGTCTCACATTGGCACGGCTAATCAACGGGCTATGGATATGCCCATCAATTGATGTCAATGCGAAGAGTAGGGATTGCCATGCAACGGATGCACTAGATGTTGGGTAACGTAGTAATTTCAAAAAAATTCCTACGCACACACAGGATCATGGTGATGCATAGCAACGAGAGGGGAGAGTGTTGTCCACGTACCCTCGTAGACCGAAAGCAGAAGCGTTAGCACAACGCGGTTGATGTAGTCGTACGTCTTCAAGATCCGACCAATCAAGTACCGAACGCACGGCACCTCCGAGTTCAGCACACGTTCAGCTCGATGACAGCCCTCGAACTCCGATCCAGCCGAGCTTTGAGGGAGAGTTCCGTCAGCACGACGGCGTGGTCACGATGATGATGTTCTACCGACGCAGGGCTTCGCCTAAGCACCGCTACGATATTATCGAGGTGGATTATGGTGGAGGGGGCACCGCACACGGCTAAGAGATCAAGAGATCAATTGTTGTGTCTATGGGGTGCCCCCTGCCCCCGTATATAAAGGAGCAAGGGAGGTAGAGGCGGCCGGCCAGGAGGAGGCGCGCCAGAAGGAGTCCTACTCCCACCGGGAGTAGGACTCCCTCCTTTCCTAGTTGGAGTAGGAGAAGGGGAAGGAGGAGGGACAGAGGAAGGAAAGGGCGGCGCCGCCCCCCTTCCTTGTCCAATTCGGACTAGAGGGCAAGGGGGCGCGCGACCTGCCCTGGCCGCCCCTCCTCTTCTCCACTAAGGCCCATGTAGGCCCATTAAACGCCAGGGGGGGGTTCCTGTTGGGAATCGTAGCATAATTTTAAAATTTTCCTACGTTCACCAAGATCCATCTATGGAGTATACTAGCAACGAGGGAAAGGAGTACATCTATATACCCTTGTAGATCGCGAGCGGAAGCGTTCCAATGAACGTGGATGACGGAGTCGTACTCGCCGTGATTCAAATCACCGATGACCGAGTGCCGAACGGACGACACCTCCGCGTTCAACACACGTACGGTGCAGCGACATCTCCTCCTTCTTGATCCAGCAAGGGGGAAGGAGAGGTTGATGGAGATCCAACAGCACGACGGCGTGGTGGTGGATGCAGTGGGATGCCGGCAGGGCTTCGCCGAGCTTCTACAAGAGAGAGAGGTGTAGCAGGGGAGGAGGGAGGCGCCCAAGGCTGTAATGCTGCTGCCCTCCCTCCCCCCTTTATATAGGACCCCTGGGAGGGGGGGGGCGGCCAAACCCCATCTAGATGGGGGGGCGGCGGCCAAGGGGGTTGCCTTGCCCCCCAAGGCAAGTGGGGCGCCCCCCCCACCCTAGGGTTTCAACCCTAGGCGCAGGGGGGAGGCCCATGGGGGGCGCCCCAGCCCACTAAGGGCTGGTTGCCCTCCCACTTCAGCCCACGGGGCCCTCCGGGATAGGTGGCCCCACCCGGTGGACCCCCGGGACCCTTCCGGTGGTCCCGGTACAATACCGGTAACCCCCGAAACTTTCCCGGTGGCCGAAACTTGACTTCCTATATATAATTCTTTACCTCCGGACCATTCCGGAACTCCTCGTGACGTCCGGGATCTCATCCGGGACTCCGAAAAACTTTCGGGTTTCCGCATACTCATATCTCTACAACCCTAGCGTCACCGAACCTTAAGTGTGTAGACCCTACGGGTTCGGGAGACATGCAGACATGACCGAGACGCCTCTCCGGTCAATAACCAACAGCGGGATCTGGATACCCATGTTGGCTCCCACATATTCCACGATGATCTCATCGGATGAACCACGATGTCGAGGATTCAATCAATCCCGTATACAATTCCCTTTGTCAATCGGTATGTTACTTGCCCGAGATTCGATCGTCGGTATCCCAATACCTTGTTCAATCTCGTTACCGGCAAGTCTCTTTACTCGTACCGCAATGCATGATCCCGTGACTAACGCCTTTGTCACATTGAGCTCATTATGATGATGCATTACCGAGTGGGCCCAGAGATACCTCTCCGTCATAAGGAGTGACAAATCCCAGTCTCGATCCGTGCCAACCCAACAGACACTTTCGGAGATACCCGTAGTGCACCTTTATAGTCACCCAGTTATGTTGTGACGTTTGGCACACCCAAAGCACTCCTACGGTATCCGGGAGTTGCACGATCTCATGGTCTAAGGAAAAGATACTTGACATTGGAAAAGCTCTAGCAAACGAAACTACACGATCTTTTATGCTATGCTTAGGATTGGGTCTTGTCCATCACATCATTCTCCTAATGATGTGATCTCGTTATCAATGACATCCAATGTCCATAGTCAGGAAACCATGACTATCTGTTGATCAACGAGCTAGTCAACTAGAGGCTTACTAGGGACACATTGTGGTCTATGTATTCACACGTGTATTACGATTTCCGGGTAACACAGTTATAGCATGAACAATAGACAATTACCATGAACAAAAGAAATATAATAATAACCATTTATTATTGCCTCTAGGGCATATTTCCAACAGTCTCCCACTTGCACTAGAGTCAATAATCTAGTAACATTGTGATGAATCGAACACCCATTGCGTCCTGGTGTTGATCATGTTTTGCCCTAGGGAGAGGTTTAGTCAACGGATCTGCTACATTCAGGTCCGTATGTACTTTACAAATATCTATGTCTCCATTTTGAACACTTTCACGAATGGAGTTGAAGCGACGCTTGATATGCCTGGTCTTCCTGTGAAACCTGGGCTTCTTCGCAAGGGCAATAGCTCGAGTGTTGTCACAGAAGAGAGTCATCGGGCCCGACGCATTGGGAATCACCCCTAGGTCGGTAATGAACTCCTTCATCCAGACTGCTTCATGTGCTGCCTCCGAGGCTGCCATGTACTCCGCTTAACATGTAGATCCCGCCACGACGCTTTGCTTGCAACTGCACCAGCTTACTGCTCCTCCATTCAATATATACACGTATCCGGTTTGTGACTTCGAGTCATCCAGATCTGTGTCGAAGCTAGCGTCGACGTAACCCTTTACGACGAGCTCTTCGTCACCTCCATAAACGAGAAACATATCCTTAGTCCTTTTCAGGTACTTTAGGATATTCTTGACTGCTGTCCAGTGTTCCATGCCGGGATTACTTTGGTACCTTCCTACCAAACTTACGGCAAGGTTTACATCAGGTCTGGTACACAGCATGGCATACATAATAGACCCTATGGCCGAGGCATAGTGCATGACACTCATCTTTTCTCTATCTTCTGCCGTGGTCGGGCATTGAGCCGTGCTCAATTGCACACCTTGCAATACAGGCAAGAACCCCTTCTTGGACTGATCCATATTGAACTTCTTCAATATCTTGTCAAGGTATGTACTCTGTGAAAGACCAATGAGGCGTCTTGATCTATCTCTATAGATCTTGATGCCTAATATATAAGCAGCTTCTCCAAGGTCCTTCATTGAAAAACACTTATTCAAATAGGCCTTTATACTTTCCAAGAATTCTATATCATTTCCCATCAATAATATGTCATCCACATATAATAGGAGAAATGCTACAGAGCTCCCACTCACTTTCTTGTAAACACAGGCTTCTCCATAAGTCTGTGTAAACCCAAACGCTTTGATCATCTCATCAAAGCGAATGTTCCAACTCCGAGATGCTTGCACCAGCCCATAGATTGAGCGCTGGAGCTTGCATACTTTGTTAGCATTCTTAGGATCGACAAAACCTTCCGGCTGCATCATATACAACTCTTCCTTAAGGAAGCCGTTAAGGAATGCCGTTTTGACGTCCATCTGCCATATCTCATAATCATAGTATGCGGCAATTGCTAACATGATTCGGACGGACTTCAGCTTTGCTACGGGTGAGAAAGTCTCATCATAGTCAACCCCTTGAACTTGTCGATAACCCTTAGCGACAAGTCGAGCTTTGTAGATGGTCACATTACCATCCACGTCCGTCTTCTTCTTAAAGATCCATTTGTTTTCTATGGCTCGCCGATCATCGGGCAAGTCAGTCAAAGTCCATACTTCGTTTTCGTAGATGGATCCTATCTCGGATTTCATGGCTTCTAGCCATTTGTCGGAATCCGGGCCCGCCATCGCTTCTTCATAGTTCGAAGGTTCACCGTTGTCTAACAACATGATTTCTAGGACAGGGTTGCCGTACCACTCTGGTGCGGAACGTGTCCTTGTGGACCTACGAAGTTCAGTAGTAACTTGATCCGAAGCTTCATGATCATCATCATTAACTTCCTCCCCAGTCGGTGTAGGATACACAGGAACATCTTCCCGCGCTGCGCTACTTTCCGGTTCGGAACGGGTGACTATCACCTCATCAAGTTCCACTTTCCTCCCACTCAATTCTTTCGAGAGAAACTCCTTCTCCAGAAAGGACCCGTTCTTGGCAACGAAGATCTTGCCTTCGGATCTGAGGTAGAAGGTATACCCAATAGTTTCCTTAGGGTATCCTATGAAGACGCATTTCTTCGACTTGGGTTTGAGCTTTTCAGGTTGAAGTTTCTTGACATAAGCATCGCATCCCCAAACTTTTAGAAACGACAGATTAGGTTTCTTCCCAAACCATAATTCATACGGTGTCGTCTCAACGGATTTCGACGGAGCCCTATTTAAAGTGAATGCGGCAGTCTCTAAAGCATAGCCCCAAAATGAGAGCGGTAAATCAGTAAGAGACATCATAGATCGTACCATATCCAATAGAGTGCGATTACGACGTTCGGACACACCATTTTTCTGAGGTGTTCCAGGCGGCGTGAGTTGTGAAACTATTCCACATTTCCTTAAGTGTGTACCAAACTCGTGACTTAAATATTCTCCACCACGATCTGATCGTAAGAATTTTATTTTCCTGTCACGTTGATTCTCAACCTCACTCTGAAATTCCTTGAACTTTTCAAAGGTTTTAGACTTGTGTTTCATTAGGTAGACATACCCATATCTACTTAAGTCATCAGTGAGAGTGAGAACATAATGATATCCTCCGCGAGCCTCAACACTCATTGGACCTCACACATCGGTATGTATGATTTCCAATAAGTTGGTTGCTCGCTCCATTGTTCCGGAGAACGGAGTCTTGGTCATCTTACCCATGAGGCATGGTTCGCACGTGTCAAATGATTCGTAATCAAGAGACTCCAAAAGTCCATCTGCATGGAGCTTCTTCATGCGCTTGACACCAATGTGACCAAGGCGGCAGTGCCACAAGTATGTGGGACTATCGTTATCAACTTTACATCTTTTGGTATTCACACTATGAATATGTGTAACATCACGTTCGAGATTCATCAAGAATAAACCATTGACCAGCGGGGCATGACCATAAAACATATCTCTCAAATAAATAGAACAACCATTATTCTCGGATTTAAATGAGTAGCCATCTCGAATTAAACGAGATCCAGATACAATGTTCATGCTCAAAGCTGGCACTAAATAACAATTATTGAGGTTTAAAACTAATCCCGTAGGTAGATGCAGAGGTAGCGTGCCGACGGCGATCACATCGACCTTGGAACCATTCCCGACGCGCATCGTCACCTCGTCCTTCGCCAGTCTCCGTTTATTCCGTAGTTCCTGTTTTGAGTTACAAATATGAGCAACCGCACCGGTATCAAATACCCAGGAGCTACTACGAGTACTAGTAAGGTACACATCAATTACATGTATATCACATATACCTTTGGTGTTGCCGGCCTTCTTTTCCGCTAAGTATTTGGGGCAGTTCCGCTTCCAGTGACCACTTCCCTTGCAATAAAAGCACTCAGTTTCAGGCTTGGGTCCATTCTTTGACTTCTTCCCGGTAACTGGCTTACCGGGCGCAGCAACTCCCTTGCCGTCCTTCTTGAAGTTCTTCTTACCCTTGCCCTTCTTGAACTTAGTGGTTTTATTCACCATCAACACTTGATGTTCTGATCTCCACCTCCGCTGATTTCAGCATTGAATGTACCTCGGGAATGGTCTTTTCCATCCCCTGCATATTGAAGTTCATCACAAAGCTCTTGTAGCTTGTGGAAGCGACTGAAGGATTCTGTCAATGACTACATCATCCGGGAGATTAACTCCCAGCTGAGACAAGCGGTTGTGTAACCCAGACATTCTGAGTATGTGTTCACTAACAGAACTATTCTCCTCCATTTTACAGCTGAAGAACTTGTCGGAGACTTCATATCTCTCGACCCGGGCATGAGCTTGGAAAACCATTTTCAGCTCCTCGAACATCTCATATGCTCCATGTTTCTCAAAACGCTTTTGCAGACCCGATTCTAAGCTGTAAAGCATGCCGCACTGAATGAGGGAGTAATCATCAGCACGCTGCTGCCAAGCGTTCATAACGTCTTGGTTCTCTGGGATTGGTGCTTCACCTAGCGGTGCTTCTAAGACATAATCTTTCTTGGCTGCTATGAGGATGATCCTCAGGTTCCGGACCCAGTCCGTATAGTTGCTGCCATCATCTTTCAGCTTGGTTTTCTCTAGGAACGCGTTGAAATTGAGGACAACGTGGGCCATTTGATCTACAAGACATAGTGTAAAGATTTTAGACTAAGTTCATGATAATTAAGTTCATCTAATCAAATTACTCAATGAACTCCCACTCAGATAGACATCCCTCTAGTCATCTAAGTGAAACATGATCCGAGTTAACTAGGCCGTGTCCGATCATCACGTGAGACGGACTAGTCAAGATCGGTGAACATCTCCATGTTGATCGTATCTTCTATACGACTCATGCTCGACCTTTCGGTCCTCCGTGTTCCGAGGCCATGTCTGTACATGCTAGGCTCGTCAAGTCAACCTAAGTGTATTGCGTGTGTTCCGAGGCCATGTCTGTACATGCTAGGCTCGTCAACACCCGTTGTATGCGAACGTTAGAATCTATCACACCCGATCATCACGTGGTGCTTCGAAACAACGAACCTTCGCAACGGTGCACAGTTAGGGGGAACACTTTCTTGAAATTATCATAAGGGATCATCTTACTTACTACCGTCGTTCTAAGCAAATAAGATGCAAAACATGATAAACATCACATGCAATCAAATAGTGACATGATATGGCCAATATCATTATGCTCCTTTGATCTCCATCTTCGGGGCACCATGATCATCTTCGTCACCGGCATGACACCATGATCTCCATCATCATGATCTCCATCATTGTGTCTTCATGAAGTCGTCACGCCAACGATTACTTCTACTTCTATGGCTAACGCGTTTAGCAACAAAGTAAAGTAATTTACATGGCGTTATTCAATGACACGCAGGTCATACAAAATAATAAAGACAACTCCTATGGCTCCTGCCGGTTGTCATACTCATCGACATGCAAGTCGTGATTCCTATTACAAGAATATGATCAATCTCATACATCACATATATCATTCATCACATCTTCTGGCCATATCACATCACATAGCACTTGCTGCAAAAACAAGTTAGACGTCCTCTAATTGTTGTTGCAAGTTTTTACGTGGTTTGTAGGTTTCTAGAAAGAACGTTTCTTACCTACGTATGACCACAACGTGATTTGCCAATTTCTATTTCCCCTTCATAAGGACCCTTTTCATCGAATCCGTTCCGACTAAAGTAGGAGAGACAGACACCCGCTAGCCACCTTATGCAACTAGTGCATGTCAGTCGGTGGAACCTGTCTCACGTAAGCGTACGTGTAAGGTCGGACCGGGCCACTTCATCCCACAATGCCACCGAAACAAGAAACGACTAGTAGCGGCAAGAAGAATTGGCAACATCAACGCCCACAACTTCTTTGTGTTCTACTCGTGCATAGTAACTACGCATAGGCCTGGCTCATGATGCCACTGTTGGGAATCGTAGCATAATTTTAAAATTTTCCTACGTTCACCAAGATCCATCTATGGAGTATACTAGCAACGAGGGAAAGGATTGCATCTACATACCCTTGTAGATCGCGAGCGGAAGCGTTCCAATGAACGTGGATGACGGAGTCGTACTCGCCGTGATTCAAATCACCGATGACCGAGTGCCGAACGGATGGCACCGCCGCGTTCAACACACGTACGGTGCAGCGACGTCTCCTCCTTCTTGATCCAGGAAGGGGGAAGGAGAGGTTGATGGAGATCCAGCAGCACGACGGCGTGGTGGTGGATGTAGTGGGATGCCGGCAGGGCTTCGCCGAGCTTCTACGAGAGAGAGAGGTGTAGCAGGGGAGGAGGGAGGCGCCCAAGGCTGTAATGCTGCTGCCCTCCCTCCCCCCTTTATATAGGACCCCTGGGAGGGGGGGCGCCGGCCAAACCCCATCTAGATGGGGGGGCGGCGGCCAAGGGGGTTGCCTTGCCCCCCAAGGCAAGTGGGGCGCCCCCCACCCTAGGGTTTCAACCCTAGGCGCAAGGGGAGGCCCATGAGGGGCGCCCCAGCCCACTAAGGGCTGGTTGCCCTCCCACTTCAGCCCACGGGGCCCTCCGGGATAGGTGGCCCCACCCGGTGGACCCCCGGGACCCTTCCGGTGGTCCCGGTACAATACCGGTAACCCCCGAAACTTTCCCGGTGGCCGAAACATGACTTCCTATATATAATTCTTTACCTCCGGACCATTCCGGAACTCCTCGTGACGTCCGAGATCTCATCCGGGACTCCGAACAACTTTCGGGTTTCCGCATACTCATATCTCTACAACCCTAGCATCACCGAACCTTAAGTGTGTAGACCCTACGGGTTCGGGAGACATGCAGACATGACCGAGACGCCTCTCCGGTCAATAACCAACAGCGGGATCTGGATACCCATGTTGGCTCCCACATGTTCCACGATGATCTCATCGGATGAACCACGATGTCGAGGATTCAATCAATCCCGTATACAATTCCCTTTGTCAATCGGTATGTTACTTGCCTGAGATTCGATCATCGGTATCCCAATACCTTGTTCAATCTCGTTACCGGCAAGTCTCTTTACTCGTACCGCAATGCATGATCCCGTGACTAACGCCTTTGTCACATTGAGCTCATTATGATGATGCATTACCGAGTGGGCCCAGAGATACCTCTCCGTCATACGGAGTGACAAATCCCAGTCTCGATCCGTGCCAACCCAACAGACACTTTCGGAGATACCCGTAGTGCACCTTTATAGTCACCCAGTTACGTTGTGACGTTTGGCACACCCAAAGCGCTCCTACGGTATCCGGGAGTTGCACGAGCTCATGGTCTAAGGAAAAGATACTTGACATTGGAAAAGCTCTAGCAAACGAAACTACACGATCTTTTATGCTATGCTTAGGATTGGGTCTAGTCCATCACATCATTCTCCTAATGATGTGATCTCGTTATCAATGACATCCAATGTCCATAGTCAGGAAACCATGACTATCTGTTGATCAACGAGCTAGTCAACTAGAGGCTTACTAGGGACACATTGTGGTCTATGTATTCACACGTGTATTACGATTTCCGGATAACACAGTTATAGCATGAACAATAGACAATTACCATGAACAAAAGAAATATAATAATAACCATTTATTATTGCCTCTAGGGCATATTTCCAACAGTTCCGGTAACCCCCGGTACTCCGGTAAAATCCCGATTTCATCCGGAACACTTCCGATATCCAAATATAGGCTTCCAATATATCAATCTTTATGTCTCGACCATTTCGAGACTCCTCGTCATGTCCGTGATCACATCCGGGACTCCGAACTATCTTCGGTACATCAAAACACATAAACTTATAATATAACCGTCATCAAACTTTAAGCGTGCGGACCCTACGGGTTTGAGAACTATGTAGACTTGACCGAGACACGTCTCCGGTCAATAACCAATAGTGGAACCTGGATGCTCATATTGGCTCCCACATATTCTACGAAGATCTTTATCGGTCAGACTGCATAACAACATACGTTGTTCCCTTTGTCATCGGTATGTTACTTGCCCGAGATTCGATCGTCGGTATCTCAATACCTAGTTCAATCTCGTTACCAGCAAGTCTCTTTACTCGTTCTGTAATACATCATCCTGCAACTAACTCATTAGTTGCAATGCTTGCAAGGCTTATAGTGATGTGTATTACCGAGTGGGCCCAGAGATACCTCTCCGACAATCGGAGTGACAAATCCTAATCTCGAAATACGCCAACCCAACAAGTACCTTAAGAGACAACTGTAGAGCACCTTTGTAATCACCCAGTTACGTTGTGACGTTTGGTAGCACACAAAGTGTTCCTCCGGTAAACGGGAGTTGCATAATCTCATAGTCATAGGAACATGTATAAGTCATGAAGAAAGCAATAGCAGAATACTAAACGATCGTGTGCTAAGCTAACGGAATGGGTCAAGTCAATCACATGATTCTCCTAATGATGTGATCCCGTTAATCAAATGACAACTCATGTCAAGGGCTAGGAAACATAACCATCTTTGATGAACGAGCTACTCAAGTAGAGGCATACTAGTGACACTCTGTTTCTCTATGTATTCACACAAGTATTATGTTTTCGGTTAATACAATTCTAGAATGAATAATAAACATTTATCATGGTATAAGGAAATAAATAATAACTTTATTATTGCCTCTAGGGCATATTTCCTTCAGTCTCCCACTTGCACTAGAGTCAATAATCTAGATTACACAGTAATGATTCTAACACCCATGGAGCCTTGGTGCTGATCATGTTTTGCTCGTGGAAGAGGCTTAGTCAACGGGTCTGCAACATTCAGATCAGTATGTATCTTTCAAATTACTATGTCTCCCACCTAGACTAGATCCCGGATGGAGTTGAAGCGTCTCTTGATGTGCTTGGTTCTCTTGTGAAATCTGGATTCCTTTGCCAAGGCAATTGCACCAGTATTGTCAGAAAAGATTTTCATTGGACCCGATGCACTAGGTATGACACCTAGATCGGACATGGACTCCTTCATCCAGACTCCTTCATTTGCTGCTTCCGAAGCAGCTATGTATTTCGCTTCACACGTAGATCCCGCCACAACGCTTTGTTCAGAGCTGCACCAACTGACAGCTCCACCGTTCAATGTAAACACGTATCCGGTTTGCGATTTAGAATCGTCCGGATCAGTGTCAAAGCTTGCATCGACGTAACTATTTACGACTAGCTCTTTGTCACCTCCATAAACGAGCAACATATCCTTAGTCCTTTTCAGGTATTTCAGGAAGTTCTTGACCGCTGTCCAGTGATCCACTCCTGGATTACTTTGGTACCTCCCTGCTAAACTTATAGCAAGGCACACATCAGGTCTGGTACACATCATTGCATACATGATAGAGCCTATGGCTGAAGCATAGGGAACATCTTTCATCTTCTCTCTATCTTCTGCAGTGGTCGGGCATTGAGTCTTACTCAACTTCACACCTTGTAACACAGGCAAGAACCCTTTCTTTGCTTGATCCATTTTGAACTTCTTCAAAACTTTGTCAAGGTATGTGCTTTGTGAAAGTCCAATTAAGCGTCTTGATCTATCTCTATAGATCTTGATGCCCAATATATAAGCAGCTTCACCGAGGTCCTTCATTGAAAAACTCTTATTCAAGTATCCCTTTATGCTATCCAGAAATTCTATATCATTTCCAATCAGCAATATGTCATCCACATATAATATCAGAAATGCTACAGAGCTCCCACTCACTTTCTTGTAAATACAGGCTTCTCCCAAAGTCTGTATAAAACCAAATGCTTTGATCACACTATCAAAGCGTTTATTCCAACTCCGAGAGGCTTGCACCAGTCCATAAATGGATCGCTGGAGCTTGCACACTTTGTTAGCTCCCTTTGGATCGGCTGCATCATATACAGCTCTTCTTCCAGAAATCCATTCAGGAATGCAGTTTTTGACATCCATTTGCCAAATTTCATAATCATGAAATGCGGCAATTGCTAACATGATTCGGACAGACTTAAGCATCGCTACGGGTGAGAAAGTCTCATCGTAGTCAATCCCTTGAACTTGTCAAAAACCTTTCGCAACAAGTCGGGCTTTATAGACAGTAACATTACCGTCAGCGTCAGTCTTCCTCTTGAAGATCCATTTTATTCTCTATGGCTTGCCGATCATCGGGAAAGTCAACCAAAGTCCACACTTTGTTTTCATACATGGATCCCATCTCAGATTTCATGGCCTCAAGCCATTTTGTGGAATCTGGGCTCACCAACGCTTCTTCATAGTTCGTAGGTTCGTCATGGTCTAGTAACATAACCTCCAGAACAGGATTACCGTACCACTCTGGTGCGGATCTTACTCTGGTTGACCTACGAGGTTTAGTAACAACTTGATCTGAAGTTTCATGATCATCATCATTAACTTCCTCACTAATTGGTGTAGGTGTCACAGGAACCTGTTTCTGTGATGAACTACTTTCCAATAAGGGAGCAGGTACAGTTACCTCATCAAGTTCTACTTTCCTCCCACTCACTTCTTTCGAGAGAAACTCCTTCTCTAGAAAGGATCCAAAATTAGCAACAAAAGTCTTGCCTTCAGATATGTGATAGAAGATGTACCCAACAGTTCCCTTTGGGTATCCTATAAAGACACATTTCTCCGATTTGGGTTCGAGCTTATCAGTTTCAAGCTTTTTCACATAAGCATCGCAGCCCCAAACTTTAAGAAACGACAACTTTGGTTTCTTGCCAAACCACAGTTCATAAGGCGTCGTCTCAACGGATTTCGATGGTTCCCTATTTAACGTGAATGCAGCCGTCTCTAAAGCATAACCCCAAAATGATAGCGGTAAATCCGTAAGAGACATCATAGATCACACCATATCTAGTAAAGTACGATTACGACGTTCGGACACACCATTACGCTGTGGTGTTTCGGGTGGCGTGAGTTGCGAAACTATTCCGCATTGTTTCAAATGAAGACCAAATTCGTAACTCAAATATTCTCCTCCACGATCAGATCGTAGAAATTTTATTTTCTTGTTACGATGATTTTCAACTTCACTCTGAAATTCTTTGAACTTTTCAAATGTTTCAGACTTATGTTTCATTAAGTAGATATACCCATATCTGCTTAAATCATCTGTGAAGGTGAGAAAATAACAATATCGCCGCGAGCCTCAACATTCATCGGTCCACATACATCTGTATGTATGATTTCCAACAAATCTGTTGCTCGCTCCATAGTTCCGGAGAACGGCGTTTTAGTCATCTTGCCCATGAGGCACGGTTCGCAAGTACCAAGTGATTCATAATCAAGTGGTTCCAAAAGTCCATCAGTATGGAGTTTCTTCATGCGCTTTACACCAATATGACCTAAACGGCAGTGCCACAAATAAGTTGCACTATCATTATCAAGTCTGCATCTTTTGGCTTCAATATTATGAATATGTGTATCACTACTATCGAGATTCAACAAAAATAGACCACTCTTCAAGGGTGCATGACCATAAAAGATATTACTCATATAAATAGAACAACCATTATTCTCTGATTTAAATGAATAACCGTCTCGCATCAAACAAGATCCAGATATAATGTTCATGCTCAACGCTGGCACCAAATAACAATTATTCAGGTCTAAAACTAATCCCGAAGGTAGATGTAGAGGTAGCGTGCCGACCGCGATCACATCGACTTTGGAACCATTTCCCACACGCATCGTCACCTCGTCCTTAGCCAATCTTCGCTTAATCCGTAGTCCCTGTTTCGAGTTGCAAATATTAGCAACAGAACCAGTATCAAATACCCAGGTGCTACTGCGAGCATTAGTAAGGTACACATCAATAACATGTATATCACATATACCTTTGTTCACCTTGCCATCCTTCTTATCCGCCAAATACTTGGGGCAGTTCCGCTTCCAGTGTCCAGTCTGTTTGCAATAGAAGCACTCAGTCTCAGGCTTAGGTCCAGACTTGGGTTTCTTCTCCTGAGCAGCAACTTGTTTGTTGTTCTTCTTGAAGTTCCCCTTCTTCTTCCCTTTGCCCTTTTTCTTGAAACTGGTGGTCTTGTTGACCATCAACACTTGATGCTCCTTCTTGATTTCTACCTCCGCAGCCTTTAGCATTGCGAAGAGCTCGGGAATCGTCTTATCCATCCCTTGCATGTTATAGTTCATCACGAAGCTCTTGTAGCTTGGTGGTAGTGATTGAAGAATTCTGTCAATGACGCTATCATCCGGAAGATTAACTCCCAGTTGAATCAAGTGATTGTTATACCCAGACATTCTGAGTATATGCTCACTGACAGAACTATTCTCCTCCATCTTACAGCTGTAGAACTTATTGGAGACTTCATATCTCTCAATCCGGGCATTTGCTTGAAATATTAACTTCAACTCCTGAAACATCTCATATGCTCCATGACGTTCAAAACGTCGTTGAAGTCCCGGTTCTAAGCCGTAAAGCATGGCACACTGAACTATCGAGTAGTCATCAGCTTTGCTCTGCCAGACGTTCATAACATCTGGTGTTGCTCCTGCAGCAGGTCTGGCACCTAGCGGTGCTTCCAGGACGTAATTCTTCTGTGCAGCAATGAGGATAATCCTCAAGTTACGGACCCAGTCCGTGTAATTGCTACCATCATCTTTCAACTTTGCTTTCTCAAGGAACGCATTAAAATTCAACGGAACAACAGCACGGGCCATCTATCTACAATCAACATAGACAAGCAAAATACTATCAGGTACTAAGTTCATGATAAATTTAAGTTCAATTAATCATATTACTTAAGAACTCCCACTTAGATAGACATCCCTCTAATCCTCTAAGTGATCACGTGATCCAAATCAACTAAACCATGTCCGATCATCACGTGAGATGGAGTAGTTTCAATGGTGAACATCACTATGTTGATCATATCTACTATATGATTCACGCTCGACCTTTCGGTCTCAGTGTTCCGAGGCCATATCTGCATATGCTAGGCTCGTCAAGTTTAACCTGAGTATTCTGCGTGTGCAACTATTTTGCACCCGTTGTATTTGAACGTAGAGCCTATCACACCCGATCATCACGTGGTGTCTCAGCACGAAGAACTTTCGCAATGGTGCATACTCAAGGAGAACACTTATACCTTGATAATTTAGTGAGAGATCATCTTATAATGCTACCGTCAATCAAAGCAAGATAAGATGCATAAAAGATAAACATCACATGCAATCATTATAAGTGATATGATATGGCCATCATCATCTTGTGCTTGTGATCTCCATCTCTGAAGCACCGTCATGATCACCATCGTCACTGGCGCGACACCTTGATCTCCATCGTAGCATCATTGTCGTCTCGCCAACTTATGCTTCTACGACTATCCCTACCGCTTAGTGATAAAGTAAAGCATTACAGGGCGATTGCATTGCATACAATAAAGCGACAACCATATGGCCCCTGCCAATTGCCAATAACTCGGTTACAAAACATGATCATCTCATACAATAAAATATAGCATCATGCCTTTACCATATCACATTACAACATGCCCTGCAAAAACAAGTTAGACGTCATCTACTTTGTTGTTGCAAGTTTTACGTGGCTGCTACGGGCTGAGCAAGAACCGTTCTTACCTACGCATCAAAACCACAACGATAGTTTGTCAAGTTAGTGTTGTTTTAACCTTCTCAAGGACCGGGCATAGCCACACTCGGTTCAACTAAAGTTGGAGAAACTGACACCCGCCAGCCACCTGTGTGTAAAGCACGTCGGTAGAACCAGTCTCGCGTAAGCGTACGCGTAATGTCGGTCCGGGCCGCTTCATCCAACAATACCGCCGAACCAAAGTATGACATGATGGTAAGCAGTATGACTTATATCGCCCACAACTCACTTGTGTTCTACTCGTGCATATAACATCTACGCATAAAACCAGGCTCGGATGCCACTGTTGGGTAACGTAGTAATTTTGAAAAAATTCCTACGCACACACGGGATCATGGTGATGCATAGCAACGAGAGGGGAGAGTGTTGTCCACGTACCCTCGTAGACCAAAAGCGGAAGCGTTAGCACAACGTGGTTGATGTAGTCGTACGTCTTCACGATCCGACCGATCAAGTACCGAACGCACGGTACCTCTGAGTTCAGCACACGTTCAGCTCGATGACGTCCCTCAAACTCCGATCCAGCCGAGCCTTGAGGGAGAGTTCCGTCAGCACGACGGCGTGGTGACGATGAGGATGTTCTACCGACGCAGGGCTTCGCCTAAGCACCGCTACGATATTATCGAGGTGGATTATGGTGGAGGGGGGCACCGCACACGGCTAAGAGATCAAGAGATCAATTGTTGTGTCTATGGGGTGCCCCCTGCCCCCGTATATGAAGGAGCAAGGGAGGGAGAGGCGGCCGACCAGGAGGAGGCACGCCTGGAGGAGTCCTACTCCCACCGGGAGTAGGACTCCCTCCTTTCCTAGTTAGAGTAGGAGAAGGGGGAATGAGGAGGGAGAGAGGAAGGAAAGGGGGGCGCCGCCCCCCTTCCTTGTCCAATTCGGACTAGAGGGGGATGGGGCGCGCGGCCTGCCCTGGCCGCCCCTCCTCTTCTCCACTAAGGCCCATGTAGGCCCATTAAACCCCCGGGGGGGGGGGGGTTCAGTAACCCCCCGGTACTCCGGTAAAATCCCGATTTCACCCGGAACACTTCCGATATCCAAATATAGGCTTCCAATATATCAATCTTTATGTCTCGACCATTTTGAGACTCCTCGTCATGTCCGTGATCACATCCGGGACTCCGAACTATCTTCGGTACATCAAAACACATAAACTCGTAATATAACCATCATCAAACTTTAAGCGTGCGGACCCTACGGGTTCGAGAACTATGTAGACATGACCGAGACACGTCTCCGGTCAATAACCAATAGCGGAACCTCGATGCTCATATTGGCTCCCACATATTCTACGAAGATCTTTATTGGTCAGACCGCATAACAACATACGTTGTTCCCTTTGTCATCGGTATGTTACTTGCCCGAGATTCGATCGTCGGTATCTCAATACCTAGTTCAATCTCATTACCGGCAAGTCTCTTTACTCGTTCTGTAATACATCATCCCGCAACTAACTCATTAGTTGCAATGCTTGCAAGGCTTATAGTGATGTGTATAACCGAGTGGGCCCAGAGATACCTCTCCGACAATCGGAGTGACAAATCCTAATCTCGAAATACGCCAACCCAACAAGTACCTTCGGAGATACCTGTAGAGCACCTTTATAATCACCTAGTTACGTTGTGACGTTTGGTAGAACACAAAGTGTTCCTTCGGTAAACGGGAGTTGCACAATCTCATAGTCATAGGAACATGTATAAGTCATGAAGAAAGCAATAGCAGAATACTAAACGATCATGTGCTAAGCTAACGGAATGGGTCAAGTCAATCACATCATTCTCCCAATGATGTGTTCCCGTTAATCAAATGACAACTCATGTCAATGGCTAGGAAACATAACCATCTTTGATCAACGAGCTAGTCAAGTTGAGGCATACCAGTGGCACTCTGTTTTTCTATGTATTCACACAAGTATTATGTTTCCGGTTAATACAATTCTAGCATGAATAATAAACATTTATCATGATATAAGGAAATAAATAATAACTTTATTATTGCCTCTAGGGCATATTTCCTTCACTAGAGCTATAAATATATGGAAGCTCATCAAAAGAAAACTAAGTGGGTGTGCATCCAACTTGCTTGCTCACGAAGACCTAGGGCATTTTGAGGAAGCCCATCATTGGAATATACAAGCCAAGTTCTATAATGAAAAATTCCCACTAGTATATGAAAGTGACAAAATAAGAAACTCTCTATCATGAAGATCATGGTGCTATTTTGAAGCACAAGTGTGGAAAAAGGATAGTGACATTGTCCCTTCTCTCCTTTTCTCTCATTTTTTCGTTCTTTTTTCTCTTTTTTTTGTTTGGGCTTCTTTGGCCTCCTTTTTTTTCATCCGGAGTCTCATCCTGACTTGTGGGGGAATCATAGTCTCCATCATCCTTTCCTCACATGGGACAATGCTCTAATAATGAAAATCATCACACTTCTATTTAGTTACAACTCAAGAATTACAACTCAATACTTAGAACAAAATATGACTCTATGTGAATGCCTCCGGCGGTGTACCGGGATATGCAATGAATCAAGAGCGACATGTATGAAAGAATTATCAAGGTGGCTTTGCCACAAATACGATGTCAACTACATGATCATGCAAAGCAATATGACAATGATGGAGCGTGTCATAATAAACGGAACAGTGGAAAGTTGCATGGCAATATATCTCCAAATGGCTATGGAAATGCCATAATAGGTAGGTATGGTGGCTGTTTTGAGGAAGATATAAGGAGGATTATGTGTGATAGAGCGTATAATTTCACGGGGTTTGGATGCACCGGCGAAGTTTCCACCAACTCTCCAGGTGAGAAAGGGCAATGCACGGTACGGAAGAGGCTAGCAATGATGGAAGGGTGAGAGTGCGTATAATCCATGGACTCAACATTAGTCATAAAGAACTCACATACTTATTGCAAAAATCTACAAGTCATCAAAACTAAGCACTACGCGCATGCTCCTAGAGGGATAGATTGGTAGGAAAAGACCATCGCTCGTCCCCGACCGCCACTCATAAGGAAAGCAATCAAAGAACACCCCATGCTTCAAATTTGTCACACAACGTTTACCATACGTGCATGCTACGGGACTTGCAATCCTCAACACAAGTATTTCTCAATTTCACAATTACCCAACTAGCATGACTCTAACATTACCACCTTTATATCTCAAAACTACTATCAAGTACCAAACTTATCTATATGAAAGTTTTTATTATACCCATCTTGGATGCCTATCATACTAGGACTAATTTTATAGCCAAAGCAAATTACCATGCTGTTCTAAAAGAATCTCAAAATAATATAAGTGAAGCATGAGAGATCAATAATTTCTATAAAATAAAACCACCACCGTGCTCTAAAAAGGTATAAGTGAAGCACTAGAGCAAAATTTATCAACCTCAAAAAATATAAGTGAAGCACATAGAGTATTCTAATAAATTCCGATTCATGTGTGTCTCTCCCAAAAGGTGTGTACAACAAGGATGATTGTGGTAAACTAAAAAGCAAAGACTCAAATCATACAAGACGCTCCAAGCATAACACATATCATGTGGTGAATAAAAATATAGCCTCAAGTAAAGTTACCGATAGACGAAGACAGAAGAGGGGATGCCTTCCGGGGCATCCCCAAGCTTAGGCTTTTGGTTGTCCTTGAATTTTACCTTGGGGTGCCTTGGGAATCCCCAAGCTTAGGCTATTGCCACTCCTTATTCCATAATCCATCAAATCTTTACCCAAAAACTTGAAAACTTCACAACACAAAACTTAAACAGAAAATTTCATGAGCTCCGTTAGTGTAAGAAAACAAATCACCACCATAAGGTACTATAATGAACTCATTATTTATTTATATTTGTGTTAAACCTACTGTAGTCCAACTTCTCTATGGTTCATACCCCCCGATACTATCCATAGACTCATCAAAATAAGCAAACAACACACGAAAAAGGGAATCTGTCAAAAACAGAACAATCTGTAGCAGTCTGATTAGTTCGAATACTTCTGGAACTCCAAAACTTCTGAAAAACTAGGACAACCTGGATAATTTTTATATTGATCTACTGCAAAAAGAATTGTTATTTTATCACGTTCTGGTGAATCTTAACAATTATGTTCGTGAGCACAAAGTTTCTGTCTTTTTCAGCAAGATCAAACAACTATCACCCAAGAAGATCCTATTGGTTCTACTTGGCACAAACACTAATTAAAACATAAAACCACATCTAAACAGAAGATAGATGAATTATTTATTACTAAACAGACAAAAGCAAGGAACAAAAATAAAATTGGGTTGCCTCCCAACAAGCGCTATCGTTTAACGCCCCTAGCTAGGCATAAAAACAAGAATAGATCTAGGTATTGTCATCTTTGGTATGCAATCCATAAGTGGCTCTCATAATAGATTCATAAGGTAATTTAATTTTCTTCATAGGAAAGTGTTCCATGCCTTTCCTTAATGGAAATTGGAATCTAATATTTCCATCTTTCATATCAATAATTGCACCAATCATTCTAAGGAAAGGTCTACCAAGAATAATAGGACATGTAGGATTGCAATCTATATCAAGAACAATGAAATCTACAGGCACATAATTCCTATTTGCAACAATAAGAACATCATTCATCCTTCCCATAGGTTTCTTAATGGTGGAATCCGTGAGATGCAAATTTAAAGAACAATCATCAAATTCACGAAAACCTAGCACATCACACAAAGTTTTTGGAATCATGGAAACACTAGCACCCAAATCACATAAAGCATAGCATTCATGGTTTTTAATCTTAATTTTAATAGTAGGTTCCCACTCATCATAAAGTTTTCTAGGGATAGAAACTTCTAACTCAAGTTTTTCTTCATAGGATTGCATTAAAGCATCAACGATATGTTTGGTAAAAGCTTTATTTTGATTATAAGCATGAGGAGAATTTAACACGGATTGCAACAAGGAAATACTATCTACCAAAGAACAATTATCATAATTAAATTCCTTGAAGTCCAAAATAGTGGGTTCATTGCTATGTAAAGTTTTGACCTGTTCAATCCCACTTTTACCAATCTTTGCATCAAGATTTAGAACTCTGAATCATTCGGACAACCTTTAACTAAAGTTGACACATCTCGAGTCCCATCTTATCAAGATTCATATTGGAAAACAAAGATTTAATAGGAGACACATCAATCACTTTTTGATCTTCATTATTGCTATTATCTAAATCTTCCGGTTTAGCGGCCATCTTATTAACTAAGGTGGCTTGCTTATCCGACATTTGGGCTATTAAATTTTCAAGATGAGGAAACTGAGATTTCAAACCATAAAATTACTTAGACATATCATCGAGCTCTTTATTCATGTACTCCATAAAACTTTTCTGTTCTTTAAGATCGTTTCTGAAGAAATTATTATGCTCAAATTGCAAAGATATAAAGCTTCTAACATTGTTTTCAATTTCTTGCAACCTTCTAAGGTGAGGATCAACGCTTTCTGGAGGAGCCATTAAAGCAAAACGGGCACACTAAAACCTAAAAACACAAGAGGCAAGCAAAAAGAGGCGGACGGAAAGAGGATGAATAAAACGGCAAGGGTGAAGTGGGGGAGAGGAAAACGAGAGGCAAATGGCAAATAATATAATGCGAGGGATAAGAGTTTGTGATGGGTACTTGGTATGTCTTGACTTGAGCGTAGATCTCCCTGGCAACGGCGCCAGAAATCATTCTTGCTACCTCTTGAGCATGCGTTGGTTTTCCCTTGAAGAGGAAAGGGTGATGCAGCAAAGTAGCATAAGTATTTCCCTCGGTTTTTAGAACCAAGGTATCAATCCAGTAGGAGATTACATGCAAATCGCCTAGTACCTACACAAACAATCAAGAACCTTGCAACCAACGCGATAAAGGGGTTGTCAATCCCTTCACGGCCACTTGCAAAAGTGAGATATGATAAAGATAATAAGATAAATATTTTTGGTACTTTTGTTGTGTAGATTGGAAAGTAAAGATTGCAAAAGAAATAGTAAACTAAAATTATAGTTCGGAAGCTTATATGATGTAAAGTAGACCCTGGGGCCATAGGTTTCACTAGTGGCTTCTCACAAGATAGCATATATTACGGTGGGTGAACAAATTACTGTCGAGCAATTGATAGAAAAGTGCATAGTTATGAGAATATCTAGGCATGATCATGAACATAGGCATCACGTCCATGTCAAGTAGACCGAAACGATTATGCATCTACTACTATTACTCCACACATCGACCGCTATCCAGCATGCATCTAGAGTATTAAGTTCATAAGAACAGAGTAACGCATTAGGCAGATGACATGATGTAGAGGGATAAACTCAAGCAATATGATATAAACCCCATCTTTTTATCCTCGATGGCAACAATACAATACGTATCGTTTCCCTTTCTGTTACTGGGATCAAGCACCGCAAGATTCAACCCAAAGCTAAGCACTTCTCCCATTGCAAGAAAGATCAATCTAGTAGGCCAAACTAAACCGATAATTCGAAGAGACTTGCAAAGATATCAAATCATGCATATAAAAATTCAGAGAAGAATCAAATATTGTTCACAGATAATCTTGATCATAAACCCACAATTCATCGGATCTCGGCAAACACACCGCAAAAGAGTATTACACCGAATAGATCTCCAAGAAGATCGAGGAGAACTTTGTATTGAGATTCAAAGAGAGAGAATAGGCCATCTAGCTAATAACTATGGACCCGAAGGTCTGTGGTAAACTACTCACACATCATCGGAGAGGCTATGGTGTTGATGTAGAAGCCCTCCGTGATCGAATCCCCCTCCGACAGATCGCCGGAAAAGGCCCCAAGATGGGATCTCACAGGTACAGAAGGTTGCGGTGGTGGAAAACTGGTTTCGTGCTTCCCCTGGATGTTTTCAGGGTATAAGAGTATATATAGGCGAAAGAAGTAGGTCAGTGGAGCTACGAGGGGCCCACGAGGGCGGGGGCGCGCCTACCCCCCTAGGCGCGCCCTCTTGCCTCGTGGCTTCCTCGTCACTTCATTGACTTCCACTCCAAGTCTCCTAGATTGCGTTTGTTCCAAAAAAGATCCTCGCGAAGGTTTCGTTCCATTTGGATTCCGTTTGATATTCCTTTTCTGCGAAACACTGAAATAGGCAAAAACAACAATTTGCACTGGGCCTTCGGTTAAAAGGTTAGTCCCAAAAATAATATAAAAGAGCATAATAAAGCCCATTAAACATCCAAAACAGATAATATAATAGCATGGAACAATAAAAAATTATAGATACGTTGGAGATGTATCACATAGCAACGAGCGGGGAGAGTGTGTCTACGTCCCCTCGTAGACCGAAAGCGGAAGCGTTTAGTAACGCGGTTGATGTAGTCGAACGTCTTCGCGATCCAACCGATCCAAGTACCGAGCGCACGACACCTCCGCGATCTGCACACGTTCAGCTCGGTGACGTCCCTCGAACTCCTGATCTAGTTGAGGCCGAGGGAGAGTTTCGTCAGCACGACGGCGTGGTGACATTGATGATGAAGTTACCGGCGCAGGGCTTCGCCTAAGCACTATGACAATATGACCGAGGTGTTGAACTGTGGTGGGGGGGCACCTCACACGGCTAAGAGATTGTCTGTTGTGTCTTTGGGGTGCCCCCTGCCCCGTATATAAAGGAGGGGAGGAGGAGGCCGGCCAACAAGGGGCGTGCTAGGGAGAGGGGACTCCTACCAGGACTCCGATCCAAGTAGGATTTGGCCCCACCCTTTTTTCCTTCTACCGGAGGGGGAAAAGGGGAAGGAGAGGGAGTAGGAGAAGGAAAGGGGGGTGGCGCCCCCTTCCCAAGTCCAATTCGGCCTCCTCCCTTGTGGAGGGCGCACCAGCCCCTTGTGGGCTCATTAGCCTCCGTCCTATGGCCCATAAGGCCCATATCTTTTCCCGGGGGGTTCCGGTAACCTCCCGGTACTCCGGAAAAATGCCCGAATCACTCGGAACAATTCCGATGTCCAAATGCAACCTTCCAATATATGAATCTTTACCTCTCGACCATTTCGAGACTCCTCGTGATGTCTGAGATCTCATCCGGGACTCTGAACAAACTTCGGTACATCAAATCACATAACTCATAATACAAATCATCATCGAACGTTAAGCGTGCGGACCCTACGGGTTCGAGAACTATGTAGACATGACCGAGATACATCTCCAGTCAATAACCAATAGCGGAACCTGGATGCTCATATTGGCTTCTACATATTCTACGAAGATCTTTATCGGTCAAACCGCATAACAACGTACGTTGTTCCCTTTGTCATCGGTATGCTACTTGCCCGAGATTCGATCGTCGGTATCATCATACCTAGTTCATTCTCGTTACCGGCAAGTCTCTTTACTCGTTCCGTAATACTTCATCCCGCAACTAACTCATTAATCACATTGCTTGCAAGGCTTATAGTGATGAGCATTACCGAGAGGGCCCAGAGATACCTCTCTGGTACACGGAGTGACAAATCCTAATCTTGATCTATGCCAACACAACAAACACCTTCGGAGACACCTATAGAGCATCTTTATAATCACCCAGTTACGTTGTGACGTTTGATAACACACAAGGTGTTCCTCCGGTATTCGGGAGTTGCATAATCTCATAGTCAGAGGAACATGTATAAGTCATGAAGAAAGCAATAGCAATAAAACTCAGCGGTCATAATGCTAAGCTAACGGATGGGTCTTGTCAATCACATCATTCTCTAATGACGTGATCACGTTCATCAAATGACAACACATGTCTATGGTCAGGAAACATAACCATCTTTGATTAACGAGCTAGTCAAGTAGAGGCATACTAGGGACACTCTGTTTTGTCTATGTATTCACACATGTACTAAGTTTCCGGTTAATACAATTCTAGCATGAATAATAAACATTTATCATGATATAAGGAAATATAAATAACAACTTTATTATTGCCTCTAGGGCATATTTCCTTCAGTCTCCCACTTGCACTAGAGGCAATAATCTAGTTCACATCGCCATATGATTTAACACCAATAGTTCACATTACCATGTGATTAGTTCACATCACCATGTGACTAATACCCAAAGGGTTTTACTAGAGTCAATAATCTAGTTCAAATCGCTATGTGATTAACACCCAAAGAGTACTAAGGTGTGATCATGTTTTGCTTGTGAGAGAATCTTAGTCAATGGGTCTGTCACATTCAGAGCCGTATGTATTTTGCAAATTTTCTATGTCTACAATGCTCTGCATGGAGCTACTCTAGCTAATTGCTCCCACTTTCAACATGTATCAAGATCGACACTTAGAGTCATCCAGTTCGGTGTCAAAGCTTGCATTGACGTAACTCTTTACGACGAACTCTTTGTCACCTCCATAACCGAGAAACATTTCCTTATTCCACTAAGGATAATTTTAACCGCTGTCCAGTGATCCACTCTTGGATCACTATTGTACCCTCTTGCCAAAATCATGGTGAGGTACACAATAGGTCTGGTACACAGCATAGCATACTTTATTGAACCTATGACTGAGGCATAGGGAATGAATTTTCATTCTCTTTCTATTTTCCGCCATGGTCGGGTTTTGAGTCTTTACTCAACTTCACACCTTGCAAAACAGGCAAGAACTCCTTCTTTGACTGTTCCATTTTGAGCTACTTCAAAATCTTGTCAAGGTATGTACTCATTGAAAAAACTTATCAAGCGACTTGTTCTATCTCTATAGCTCTTGATGATCAATATGTAAGCAGCTTCACCGAGGTCTTTCTTTGAAAAACTCCTTTCAAACACTCCTTTATGCTTTCGAGAAAAATTCTACATTATTTCCGATCAACAATATGTCATTCACATATACTTATCAGAAATGTTGTAGTGCTCCCACTCACTTTCTTGTAAATACAGGCTTCACCGCAAGTCTGATTATGACCATATGCTTTGATCACCTTATCAAAGCGTATATTCCAATTCCGAGATGCTTGCACCAGTCCCTAGATGGATCGCTGGAGCTTGCACACTTTGTTAGCACCTTTAGGATTGACAAAACCTTCTTGTTGCATCATATACAACTCTTCTTTAAGAAATCCATTTAGGAATGTAGTTTTTGACATCCATTTGCCAGATTTCATGAAATGTGGCAACTGCTAACATGATTTGGACAGACTTTAAGCATCGATATGAGTAAGAAAATCTCATCGTAGTCAACATATTGAACTTGTCGAAAACCATTTTCGACAAGTCGAGCTCCGTAGATAGTAACACTACTATCAGCGTCCGTCTTCCTCTTGAAGATCCATTTTATTCTCTATGGCTTGCCGATCGTCGGGCAAGTCAACCAAAGTCCATAATTTGTTCTCATACATGGATCCTATCTCAGATTTCATGGCTTCAAGCCATTTTGCGGAATCTGGGCTCATCATCGCTTCCTCATAGTTCGTAGGTTTGTCATGGTCAAGTAACATGACCTCCAGAACAGGATTACCGTACCACTCTGGTGCGAATCTTACTCTGGTTGACCTACGAGGTTCGGTAGTAACTTGATCAGAAGTTTCATGATCATCATCATTAGCTTCCTCACTAATTGGTGTAGGAATCACTCGAACTGATTTCTATGATGAACCACATTCCAATAAGGGAGCAGGTACAGTTACCTCATCAAGTTCTACTTTCCTCCCACTCACTTCTTTAAAGATAGACTCCTTCTCTAGAAGGGATCCAGTCTTAGCAACAAAGATCTTGCCTTCGGATCTATGATAGAAGGTGTACCCAACAATTTCTTTTGGGTATCCTATAAAGACACATTTCTCCGATTTGGGTTCGAGCTTATCAGGTTCAAGTTTTTTCACATAAGCATCGCAGCCCCAAACTTTAAGAAACGACAACTTGGGTTTCTTGCCAAACCATAGTTCATATTGTGTCGTCTCAATGGATCTAGATGGTGCCCTATCTAATGTGAATGCAGTTGTCTCTAATGCATAACCCCAAAAGGATAGTGATAAATCGGTAAGAGACATCATAGATCGCACCATATCTAATAAAGTACGGTTATGATGTTCGGACATACCATTATGCTATGGTGTTCCAGGTGGCGTGAGTTGCGAAACTATTCCACATTGTTTCAAATGAATACCAAACTCGTAACTCAAATATTCGTCTTCGCGATCAGATCGTAGAAACTTTATTTTCTTGTTACGATGATTATCCACTTCACTCTGAAATTCTTTGAACTTTTCAAATGTTTCAGACTTATGATTCATCAAGTAGATATACCCATATCTGCTCAAATCATCTGTGAAGGTTAGAAAATAACGATACCCACCGCGAGCCTCAACACTCATCGGATCAGATACATCAGTATGTATTACTTCCAATAAGTCAGTTGCTCGCTCCATTGTTCCGGAGAACAGAGTCTTAGTCATCTTGCCCATGAGGCATGGTTCGCAAGCATCAAGTGATTCATAATCAAGTGATTCCAAAAGCCCATCAACATGGAGTTTCTTCATGCGCTTTACACCAATATGACCTAAACGGCAGTGCCACAAATATGTTGCACTATCATTATCAACTTTGCATCTTTTGGCATCAATATTGTGAATATGTGTATTACTACGATCGAGATTCAATAAACCATTCACCTTGGGTGTATGACCACAGAAGGTTTTATTCATGTAAACAGAATAACAATTATTCTTTGACTTAAATGAATAACCGTATTGCAATAAACATGATCCAATCATATTATGCTCAACGCAAACACCAAATAACATTTATTTTAGGTTCAACACTAATCCCGAAGGTAAAGGGAGTGTGCGATGGTGATCTTATCAACCTTGGAATCACTTCCAACACACATCGTCACCTTGCCCTCAACTAGTCTTTGTTCATTTTGTAACTCTTGTTTCGAGTTACTAATCATAGCAACTAAACCAGTATCAAATACCCAGGGGCTATTATGAACACTAGTAAAGTACACATCAATAACATGTATATCATATATACTTTTGTTCATTTTGCCATCCTTCTTATCCGCCAAGTATTTGAGGCAGTTCCGCTTCCAGTGACCATTTCCTTCGCAGTAGAAGCACTCAGTTTCAGGCTTGGGTCTTGCTTTGGGCTTCTTCATGGGAGTGGCAACTTGCTTGCCATTCTTCTTGAAGTTCCCTTTCTTTCCCTTGCCCTTTCACTTGAAACTAGCGGTCTTGTCAACCATCAACATTTGATGCTTTTCTTGATTTCTACCTTCGTCGATTTCAGCATCACGAAGAGCTCGGGAATAGTTTTCGTCATCCCTTGCATATTATAGTTCATCACGAAGTTCCAGTAACTTGGTGATAGTGACTAGAGAACTCTGTCAATCACTATTTTATCTAGAAGATTAACTCCCACTTGATTCAAGCGATTGTAGTACTCGGACAATCTGAGCACATGCTCACTGGTTGAGCTATTCTCCTCCATCTTGTAGGCAAAGTACTTGTCAGAGATCTCATACCTCTCGACTCGGGGATGAGTCTTAAATACCAATTTCAGCTCTTGGAACATCTTATATGCTCTGTGGCATTCAAAACGTTTTTGAAGTCCCGGTTCTAAGCCGTAAAGCATGGCGCACTAAACTATCAAGTAGTTATCATACCAAGCTTGCCAAACGTTCATAACGTCTAAATCTGCTCCTGCAATAGGTCCGTCACCTAGTGGTGCATCAAGAACATAATTCTTCTGTGCAGCAATGAGGATAATCCTCAGATCACGGACCTAGTCTACATCATTGCTACTATCATCTTTCAACAAAGTTTTTCTCTAGGAACATATCAAAAAATAAAACAGGGGAGCTATACGCGAGCTATTGATCTACAACATAGACATGCAAAAAACTATCAGGACTAAGTTCATGATAAATTAAAGTTCAATTAATCATATTACTTAAGAACTCCCACTTAGATAGACATCCCTCTAATCATCTACGTGATCACGTGATCCATATCAACTAAACCATGTCCGATCATCACGTGAGATGGAGTAGTTTGCAATGGTGAACATCACTATGTTGATCATATCTACTATATGATTCACGCTCGACCTTTCGGTCTCAGTGTTCCGAGGCCATATCTGCATATGCTAGGTGCTACCTCTTGAGCACTGTGTTGGTTTTCCCTTGAAGAGGAAAGGGTGATGCAACAAAGTAGCGTAAGTACTTCCCTCAGTTTTTGAGAACCAAGGTATCAATCTAGTAGGAGGCCACGCACGAGTCCCTCGCACCTACACAAACAAATAAATCCTCGCAACGAACGCGATAAGGGGTTGTCAATCCCTACACGGTCACTTACGAGAGTGAGATCTGATAGATATGATAAGATAATATTTTTATTTTTATGATAAAGATGCAAAGTAAAGAAAACAAAATAAAAACGGCGCCAAAAATAGCTTGTTGTCGGGAGATTAATATGATGGAAAAAAGACCCGGGGGCCAAAGCTTTCACTAGTGGCTTCTCTCAAGAGCATAAGTATTTACTGTGGGTGAACAAATTACTGTTGAGCAATTGACAGAATTGAGCATAGTTATGAGAATATCTAGGTATGATCATGTATATAGGCATCACGTCCGAGACAAGTAGACCGACTCCTGCCTGCATCTACTACTATTACTCCACACATCGACCGCTATCCAGCATGCATCTAGAGTATTAAGTTCATAAGAACAGAGTAATGCTTTAAGCAAGATGACATGATGTAGAGGGATAAACTCATGCAATATGATATAAACCCCATCTTGTTATCCTCGATGACAACAATACAATGCGTGCCTTGCTGCCCCTACTGTCACTGGGAAAGGACACCGCAAGATTGAACCCAAAGCTAAGCACTTCTCCTATTGCAAGAAAGATCAATCTAGTAGGCCAAACCAAACTAATAATTCGAAGAGACTTGCAAAGATAACCAATCATACATAAAAGAATTCAGAAGATTCAAATATTGTTCATGGATAAACTTGATCCTAAACCCACAATTCATCGGTCTCAACAAACACACCGCAAAACAAGATTACATCGAATAGATCTCCACAAGAGAGGGGGAGAACATTGTATTGAGATCCAAAAAGAGAGAAGAAGGCATCTAGCTAATAACTATGGACCCGAAGGTCTGAGGTAAACTAGTCACACATCATCGGAGAGGCTATGGTGTTGATGTAGAAGCCCTCCGTGATCGATGCCCCCTCCGGCAGAGCTCCGGAACAGGCCCCAAGATGGGATCTCGCGGGTACAGAAGGTTGCAGCAGTGGAATTAGGTTTTTGGCTCCTTATCTGGTAGTTTGGGGGTACGTAGGTATATATAGGAGGAAGGAGTACGTCAGTGGAGCAACAGGGGGCCCACGAGGGTGGAGGGCACGCCTGGGGGGGTAGGCGCGCCCCCTACCTCATGGCCTCCTGTTTGATGTCTTGACGTAGGGTCCAAGTCCTCTGGATCACGTTCGTTCCGAAAATCACGTTCCCGAAGGTTTGGACTACGTTTGATATTCTTTTTCTGCGAAACTCTGAAATAGGCAAAAAAAACATCAATTCTGGGCTGGGCCTCCGGTTAATAGGTTAGTCCCAAAAATAATATAAAAGTGTATAATAAAGCCCAATAATGTCCAAAACAGAAGATAATATAGCATGGAACAATCAAAAATTATAGATACGTTGGAGACATATCAAGCATCCCCAAGCTTAATTCCTGCTCGACCTCGAGTAGGTAAATGATAAAAACAGAATTTTTGATGTGCAATGCTACTTGGCATAATTTCAATGTAATTCTTCTTAATTTTGGTATGAATATTCAGATCTGAAAGATTCAAGATAAAAGTTCAATATTGACATAAAAATAATAATACTTCAAGCATACTAACTAAGCAATTATGTCTTCTCAAAATAACATGGCCAAAGAAAGTTCATCCCTACAAAATCATATAGTTTAGTCATGCTCCATTTTCGTCACACAAGAATGCTCTCATCATGCAGAACCCCGATAACAAGCCAATCAATTGTTTCATACTTTAGTAATCTCAAACTTTTTCAACCTTCAGGCAATACATGAGCGTGAGCCATGGATATAGCACTATGGGTGGAATAGAATATAATGATGGGGGTTATGTGGAGAAGACAAAAAAAGGAGAAAGTCTCACATCAACGAGGCTAATCAATGAGCTATGGAGATGCCCATCGATTGATGTTAATGCAAGGAGTAGGGATTGCCATGCAACGGATGCACTAGAGCTATATAAATATATGAAAGCTCAACAAAAGAAACTAAGTGGGTGTGCATCCAACTTGCTTGCTCACGAAGACCTAGGGCACTTGAGGAGGCCCATTGTTGGAATATACAAGCCAAGTTCTATAATGAAAAATTCCCACTAGTATATGAAAGTGACAAAACAAGAGACTCTCTATCATGAGGATTATGGTGCTACTTTGAAGCACAAGTGTGGTAAAAGGATAGTAACATTGTCCCTTCTCTCTTTTTCTCTCTTTTTTTGGGCCTTCTCTTTTTTTATGGCCTTTCTTTTTTTATTCCTCACTTGGGAAAATGCTCTAGAAAATGATGATCATCACACTTCTATTTATTTACAACTCAATGATTACAACTCGATACTAGAACAAAGTATGACTCTATATGAATGCCTCCGGCGGTGTACCGGGATATGCAATGAACCAAGAGTGACATGTATGAAAGAATTATGAACTGTGGCTTTGCCACAAATACTATGTCAACTACAGATCATGCAAAGCAATATGACAATGATGAACGTGTCATGATAAACGGAATGGTGGAAAGTTGCATGGCAATATATCTTGGAATGGCTATGGAAATGCCATAATAGGTACGTATGGTGGCTGTTTTGAGGAAGATATATGGAGGTTTATGTGTGAAAGAGCGTATCATATCACGGGGTTTGGATGCACTGGCGAAGTTTGCACCAACTCTCAATGTGAGAAAGGGCAATGCACGGTACCGAAGAGGCTAGCAATGATGGAAAGGTGAGAGTGCGTATAATCCATGGACTCAACATTAGTCGTAAAGAACTCACATACTTATTGCAAAAATCTACAAGTCATAAAAAACCAAGGATTACGCGCATGCTCCTAGGGGGATAGATTGGTAGGAAAAGACCATCGCTCGTCCCCGACCGCCACTCATAAGGAGGACAATCAAAGAACACCTCATGTTTCAAATTTGTTGCATAACGTTTACCATACGTGCATGCTACGGAACTTGCAAACTTCAACACAAGTACTTCTCAAATTCACAACTACTCAACTAGCACAACTTTGATATCACTACCTCCATGTCTCAAAACAATCATCAAACATCAAACTTCTCTTAGTATTCAACACACTCATAAGAAAGTTTTTTACTAATCTTGAATACCTAGCATATTAGGATTATTTAAGCAAATTACCATGCTATTTAAGACTCTCAAAATAATATAAGTGAAGCATGAGAGATCAATAGTTTCTATAAAACAAATCCACCACCGTGCTCTAAAAGGTATAAGTGAAGTACTAGAGCAAAAACTATATAACTCAAAAGATATAAGTGAAGCACATAGAGTATTCTAATAATTTCCGAATCATGTGTGTCTCTCTCAAAAGGTGTGTACAGCAAAGATGATTGTGGTAAACTAAAAAACAAAGACTCGAATCATACAAGACGCTCTAAGCAAAACAAATATCATGTGGTGAATAAAAATATAGCTCCAAGTAAAGTTACCGATGGAAGTAGACGAAAGAGGGGATGCCTTCCGGGGCATCCCCAAGCTTTGGCTTTTAGGTGTCCTTAGATTATCTTGGGGGTGCCATGGGCATCCCCAAGCTTAGGCTGTTGCCACTCCTTGTTCCATAATCCATCAAATCTTTCACCCAAAACTTGAAATCTTCATAACACAAAAATCAGCAGAAAATCTCGTGAGCTCCGTTAGCGAAAGAAAACAAAAGACCACTTCAAGGTACTGTAATGAACTCATTCTTTATTTATATTGGTGTTAAACCTACTGTATTCCAACTTCTCTATGGTTCATAAACTATTTTACTAGCCATAGATTCATCAAAATAAGCAAACAACACACGAAAAACAGAATCTGTCAAAAACAGAACAGTCTGTAGTAATCTGTAACTAACGCAAACTTCTGGAACTCCAAAACATCAGACAAAATAGGAAGACCTATACAATTTTTTTATTGATCAGCAGCAATTGGAATCAATATTTTATCACGTTCTGGTGATTTTTAACAATTGTTTTCGTGAACAGAAAGTTTCTGGAATTTTGTGCAAGATCAAATAACTATCATCCAAGAAGATCCTATAGGTTTAACTTGGCAATCCATAAGTGGCTCTCATAATAGATTCATAAGGTAATTTTATTTTATTTCTAGGGAAGTGTTCCATGCCTTTCTTTAATGGAAATTGGAACCTAATATTCCCTTCCTTCATATCAATAATTGCACCAATCGTTCTAAGGAACGGTCTACCAAGAATAATAGGACATGAAGGATTGCAATCTATGTCAAGAACAATAAAATCTACGGGCACATAGTTCCCATTTGCAACAATCAGAACATCAGTAATTCTTCCCATAGGTTTCTTAATGGTGGAATCCGCAAGGTGCAAGTTCAAAGAGCAATCATCAAAATCACGGAAACCTAGCAAATCACACAAAGTTTTTGGAATAGTGGAAACACTAGCACCCAAATCACACAAAGCATAGCATTCATGATCTTTAATTTTAATTTTAATAGTAGGTTCCCACTCATCATAAAGTTTTCTAGGGATAGAAACTTCCAACTCAAGTTTTTCTTCATAAGATTGCATCAAAGCATCAACGATATGTTTGGTAAAGGCTTTATTTTGACTATAAGCATGAGGAGAATTTAGCATGGATTGCAACAAGGAAATACAATCTATCAAAGAGAAATTATCATAATTAAATTCCTTGAAATCCAAAATAGTGGGTTCATTAATATCTAATGTTTTGATCTCTTCAATCCCACTTTTATCAATTTTAGCATCAAGATCTAAAAACTCCGAATTTCTGGAACGCCTTCTAGGTAAAGGTGGATCATATTCAGTCCCATCATTATTAAGATTCATATTGAAAAACAAAGATTTGATAGGGGACACATCAATAACCTTTAGATCTTCATCTTTATTTTCAAAGTTTTCCGGCTTAGCGGCCATCTTATTAACTAAGGTGGCCTGCTTATCCGATATTTCAGCTATTAACTTCTCAAGATGAGCAATTTGGGATCTCAAACCATCAAATTCTTTAGACATATCGTTGAGCTCTTTATTCATATAACTCATAAACCCTTTTTGTTCCTTAAGCTCGTTCCTAAAGAAATCGTTATGTTCAAATTGTAAGACCATGAGAATCCTAACATTGCTTTCGATCTCTTCTAGCCTTTTAAGGTGGAGATCACCAAATCTTGGTAGAGCCATCGAGACAGGCAAGCAATCCAACACACGAGCAAACAAGAAGCAAGCGAAAAAGAGGCGAACAAAAAAAGAGAGGCGAATAAAACGGCAAGGGTGAAGTCGGGGAGAGGAAAATGAGAGGCAAATGGAAAATAATGTAATGCGGGAGATAAGGGTTTGCGATGGGTACTTGGTATGTTGACTTTTGCGTAGACTCCCCGGCAACGGCGCCAGAAATCCTTCTTGCTACCTCTTGAGCACTGCGTTGGGTTTCCCTTGAAGAGGAAAGGGTGATGTAGCAAAGTAGCATAAGTATTTCCCTCAGTTTTTGAGAACCAAGGTATCAATCCAGTAGGAGGCCACGCACGAGTCCCTCGCACCTACACAAACAAATAAATTCTCGCAACCAACGCGATAAGGGGTTGTCAATCCCTACACGGTCACTTACGAGAGTGAGATCTGATAGATATGATAAGATAATATTTTTGGTATATTTATGATAAAGATGCAACGTAAAGAAAACAAAATAAAAACGGCGCCAGAAATAGCTTGTTGTCCGGAGATTAATATGATGGAAAATAGACCCGGGGGCCATAGGTTTCACTAGTGGCTTCTCTCAAGAGCATAAGTATTTACTGTGGGTGAACAAATTACTGTTGAGCAATTGACAGAATTGAGCATAGTTATGAGAATATCTAGGTATGATCATGTATATAGGCATCACGTCCGAGACAAGTAGACCGACTCCTGCCTGCATCTACTACTATTACTCCACACATCGACCGCTATCCAGCATGCATCTAGAGTATTAAGTTCATAAGAACAGAGTAATGCTTTAAGCAAGATGACATGATGTAGAGGGATAAACTCATGCAATATGATATAAACCCCATCTTGTTATCCTCGATGGCAACAATACAATACGTGCCTTGCTGCCCCTACTGTCACTGGGAAAGGACACCGCAAGATTGAACCCAAAGCTAAGCACTTCTCCTATTGCAAGAAAGATCAATCTAGTAGGCCAAACCAAACTGATAATTCGAAGAGACTTGCAAAGATAACCAATCATACATAAAAGAATTCAGAAGATTCAAATATTGTTCATAGATAAACTTGATCATAAACCCACAATTCATCGGTCTCAACAAACACACCGCAAAAGAAGATTACAACGAATAGATCTCCACAAGAGAGGGGGAGAACATTGTATTGAGATCCAAAAAGAGAGAAGAAGCCATCTAGCTAATAACTATGGACCCGAAGGTCTGAGGTAAACTACTCACACATCATCGGAGAGGCTATGGTGTTGATGTAGAAGCCCTCCATGATCGATGCCCCCTCCGGCGGAGCTCGGGAACAGGCCCCAAGATGGGATCTCACGGGTATAGAAGCTTGCGGCGGTGGAATTAGGTTTTTGGCTCCGTATCTGGTAGTTTGGGGGTACGTAGGTATATATAGGAGGAAGGAGTACGTCGGTAGAGCAACAATGGGCCCACGAGGGTGGAGGGCGCGCTTGGGGGGGCTAGGCGCGCCCCCTACCTCGTGGCCTCCTGTTTGATGTCTTGACGTAGGGTCCAAGTCCTCTGGATGACGTTCGTTCCGAAAATCACGTTCCCGAAGGTTTCATTCCGTTTGGACTCCGTTTGATATTCTTTTTCTGCGAAACTCTGAAATGGGCAAAAAACAGCAATTCTGGGCTGGGCCTCCGGTTAATAGGTTAGTCCCAAAAATAATATAAAAGTGTATAATAAAGCCCAATAATGTCCAAAACAGAAGATAATATAGCATGGAACAATCAAAAATTATAGATACGTTGCAGACGTATCACTAGGCTCGTCAAGTTTAACCCGAGTATTCTGCGTGTGCAAAACTGGCTTGCACCCGTTGTATGTGAACGTAGAGCTTATCACACCCGATCATCACATGGTGTCTCGGCACGACGAACTGTCGCAACGGTGCATACTCAGGGAGAACACTTGTACCTTGAAATTTAGTGAGAGATCATCTTATAATGCTACCGCCGTACTAAGCAAAATAAGATGCATAAAGGATAAACATCACATGCAATCAATATAAGTGATATGATATGGCCATCATCATCTTGTGCCTTTGATCTCCATCTCCAAAGCACCGTCATAATCACCATCGTCACTGGCTTGACACCTTGATCTCCATCGAAGCATGGTTGTCGTCTCACCAACTATTGCTTCTACGACTATCGCTACCGCTTAGTGATAAAGTAAAGCAATTACATGGCGATTGCATTTCATACAATCAAGCGACAACCATATGGCTCCTGCCAGTTGCCGATAACTGTTACAAAATATGATCATCTCATACAACAAATTATATATCATCATGTCTTGACCATATCACATCACAGCAAGCCCTGCAAAAACAAGTTAGACGTCCTCTAGTTTGTTGTTGCAAGTTTTACATGGCTGCTACGGGCTTCTAGCAAGAACCGTTCTTACCTACGCATCAAAACCACAACGATTTTTCGTCAAGTGTGTTGTTTTAACCTTCAACAAGGACCGGGCGTAGTCACACTCGATTCAACTAAAGTTGGAGAAACAGACACCCACTAGCCACCTGTGTGCGAAGCACGGCGGTAGAACCAGTCTCATAAACACGGTCATGTAATGTTGGTCTGGGCCGCTTCATCCAATAATACCGCCGAATCAAAGTATGAGATGCTGGTAAGCAATATGACTATTATCGCCCACAAATCTTTGTGTTCTACTCATGCATATAACATCTATGCATAGACCTGGCTCGGATGCCACTGTTGGGAACGCAGTATTTCAAAAAATTTGCCTACGATCACGCAAGATCTATCTAGGAGAAGCATAGCAACAAGCGGGGAGAGTGTGTCTACGTACCCTCGTAGACCGAAAGCGGAAGCGTTTAGTAACGCGGTTGATGTAGTCGAACGTCTTCGTGATCCAACCGATCCAAGTACCGAACGCATGGCACCTCCGCGATCTGCACACGTTCAGCTCGGTGACGTCCCTCGAACTCTTGATCCAGTTGAGGCTGAGGGAGAGTTTCATTAGCACACCAGCATGGTGACGGTGATGATGAAGTTACCGGCACAGGGCTTCGCCTAAGCACTACGACAATATGACCGAGGTGTTGAACTGTGGAGGGGGGCACCGCACACGGCTAAGAGATTGTCTGTTGTGTCTTTGGGGTGCCCCTGCCCCCGTATATAAAGGAGGGGAGGAGGAGGCCGGCCAAAAGGGGCACGCCAGGGAGAGGGGAGTCCTACTAGGACTCCAGTCCTAGTAGGATTCGGCCCCACCCTTTTTTCCTTCTACCGGAGGGGGAAAAGGGGAAGGAGAGGGAGTAGGAGAAGGATAGGGGGTGGCGCCCCCTTCCCAAGTCCAATTCGGCCTCCTCCCTTGTGGGGGGCGCACCAACCCCTTGTGGGCTGGTTAGCCTCCCTCATATGGCCCATAGGCCCATATCTTTCCCCGGGGGGTTCCGGTAACCTCCCGGTACTCCGGAAAAATGCCCGAATCACTCGGAACCATTCCGATGTCCGAATGCAACCTTCCAATATATGAATATTTACCTGTCGACCATTTCAAGACTCCTCGTCATGTCCATGAACTCATCCGGGACTCCGAACAAACATCGGTACATCAAATCACATAACTCATAATACAAATCGTCATCGAACGTTAAGCGTGCGGACCCTACAGGTTCGAGAATTATGTAGACATGACCGAGATACATCTCCGGTCAATAACCAATAGCGGAACCTGGATGCTCATATTGGCTCCTACATATTCTACGAAGACCTTTATCGGTCAAACCGCATAACAACATACGTTGTTCCCTTTGTCATTGGTATGTTACTTGCCCGAGATTCGATCGTCGGTATCATCATACCTAGTTCAATCTCGTTACCGGCAAGTCTCTTTACTCGTTCCGTAATACTTCATCCCGCAACTAACTCATTAGTCACAGTGCTTGCAAGGCTTATAGTGATGAGCATTACCGAGAGGGCCCAGAGATACCTCTCCGATACACGGAGTGACAAATCCTAATCTCGATCTATGCCAACCCAAGAAACACCTTCGGAGACACCTGTAGAGCATCTTTATAATCACCCAGTTACGTTGTGACGTTTGATAGCACACAAGGTGTTCCTCCGGTATTCGGGAGTTGCATAATCTCATAGTCAGAGGAACATGTATAAGTCAGGAAGAAAGCAATAGCAATAAAACTCAACGATCATAATGCTAAGCTAACGGATGGGTCTTGTCCATCACATCATTCTCTAATGATGTGATCCCGTTCATCAAATGACAACACATGTCTATGGTCAGGAAATATAACCATCTTTGATTAACGAGCTAGTCAAGTAGAGGCATACTAGGGACACTCTGTTTTGTCTATGTATACACACATGTACTAAGTTTCCGGTTAATACAATTCTAGCATGAATAATAAACATTTATCATGATATAAGGAAATATAAATAACAACTTTATTATTGCCTCTAGGGCATATTTCCTTCAGTTGTGCCATGTAATAGATTGGGGCGTAAGCATCATCGACCACACCTTGTGAGGAGAGAGACACCGGTCCCTCCGTCCACCGAGAAGGCTTTGCCTACCATCTTCTTCAAGTGGTGATGAGTGGAGCAGAGAGGGAGGAGGAGGTCAAAGAGGTGGCTGGGGTTCACCTGTGCTGCCCCTAGGATAGATGCAAGTGAGAGTTGGGTTGTGCCAAATATACAACAAATACATGTATCAATAAATTATTGAACTCACTTTAGTATGGGATAAAATTTTGACCTAAACAACATTCTAAGGATTCTCACCCATAATATAGATATTTTTATTTGCATAGACTAATCATAAATCCGAAATCGATGTCAACATGTTTTTGAGACCATATGCTTTATGTATCTTCCATGATATTTAAGGATACTCATATACGTGTACATAATCATGCAAGTGTCACAAACTAATCCACAAAAACATGAGATTTTGTGTTTTCAGTTTCTTATCACATTTACGAGGATTACTTTTAAATACATTTTAAGGCACATTGTATGGAGAAGCAACTATTCTAAGTTTTATCACAAAAATATCGATAATATTTAGCATGGTGGATGAGAATTATCAAACGACCATAATGTAAAATTGTTATTGTTAATTTTTAACATTATTATCTAGTTATTGATCATAAATATGTTATCCGAATGATACTCCCTCCGTTCCCAAATATAAGTCTTTTTAGAGATTCCACCAAGTGACTACATACAAAGCAAAATGAGTGAATCTACATTCTAAAATATATCTACATACATACGTATGTTGTATTCCATTTGAAATATCTAAAAAGACTTATATTTAGGAACGGAGGGAGTATTATCTATGATCGCAATGTATTAATACCAAACAATAAATAAGCACAAAAGTTAAGTATAAGGGTCTTTTACATCTGTGTCCCTAACTCGAACCTACTGCTCAGATTTACCCTTAATTTTGAACCTGCTCAAATTTGCCCTTTTGTCGTTAAGCGACCTTATAGAAATACCCTTCCGCTATGTTTCCGTCCGACCAAATGGGTTTGACCATTTACGGGCGTTTATTGGACATTTTGCTCCTGCCTCCATGTGTCACTTACATGTGAGACCTAGTCAAGAAAAAAATTAAAGGAAAAACTCTTTCTCTCACCCCTCTATCTCCAATTACACGTGGGCCCGAAACAGAATAGAGAAATAAAAAAGAAAAAGAAAAAAATTTCCTCCCACCACTCTCCCTACCTCACGGCCTCTCTCTCTCACCTCCGGCGAGCGCCAGCTCCCCTGGACCACGCGTTGCCGCCGCTAGCTCCCCATGCGTCGCAGCCCTGCCTCCATCCCATCCTCCCTCTTCCTCCCGTGCTCTCCCTTCCTCCCTCTTTGTGCAGAGCAGCACGATCATCGCTGCCTTCTTCTCCGTGCAACCAACGGCCTCCTCGGGATGAACCTCCATGTCCAGGAGCTCTGCCAAGATCTCCTTGCCCTCAGCACAGATTGAATTGATGCGGGGAGCCTCCATTATTATGCGCCATTGCTATCTTCCTTGCCTCTAACGGGCCTCCATCTCGCCCTGATCTGCCACTCTGGCGAGTGCCGACTACCCTCCCTATTTTCCTCAGCAACCGGACTTTCCTCGAATCTCCTTGCGCTTCCCCTCCAAGTTGCGTGCCCTCGATCCATCTTGATCGCGAGGCCATGTTCCGCCGGTCGTCGTCGTTGTGTTGGATGTCACTCCGATCTTTCCCGTCGTACATGCTGGGTGCGTGCAATGGCGGAGGCCTCACTCGACCGCAGGCCACCCCTCTGCCTTGCTCCCGTGCGCCGCCGTGTTCGCCACTGTGCGTCCTTGCTCGGACCAGCGCCGGCGCAGCCCGATTTCAGCCGGCCAAGCCGCTGCCAGTAGCCCCCACCGCCCCATGGGGTTAGATTAGGGTTAATTTTTTTGCGAGTTAGATTAGGGTTAATCTATTATGTGGGTATTAATTAGTTAAGTAATCTATTAATGGCATATTAAGTCAATCTAAAATAACTAACCTATGACAAGTGGACCCAATCCCCTGTTGACCCAGCCATTGCTGACTATTTGACCTTGACGGTGGTTCCTACATGCCGACATAAGGAGGCAAGGGTAAAATTTCCAAAAAATATCACGTAAACGGTCAAACACCTTTGACCGGATGGAAACAGAACAGAAGGGCATTTCTATAGGAAAAATATTGTATGAGACCGGGTCTCATAGACCAGCTTGTGAGACCCTATCGGATGAGCGACATGTGGCATCGACAATCTCAGAGCACCCTAATCCCACTTCACGTCTGATCTCAATCCCAACAGCTGATTCCCGATTCCAGAACCCCACGTACGCATGTACATACTTCATCGCTCTAATAGGTACGTGGGACTAGGGTTTTCTTTATTTTCCTCGCGTCTATGGCGGCCACGCCCAAGGGCTTCGACGGCGGCGGGCAACCGGCACGACGCAACAGCGACGACCTCTCTTCCATGATCTCGCCGGCGAAGCTCGTCGCCGGCGGCCTGTCGGACGACTCGTCCATGGCGGATGCATGCCACGATGTTGGCCCGGCGGACACCACGTTCATGGCGGCCGTGCGCCAAGGCGTCCTTGCGGATGGCCGGACCGACTCCTCGTAGAGACGCGTCTAACTGCTCCTTGCCAGTGCACTTGCTTGTCTCCGTCGTCGCGTTCCAAAACCCCAAGGGCCTTGACGGCGGCGGCCAACCGGCATGACGCAGCAGCGACGACCTCTCTTCCATGACCTCGCCGAAGAAGCTCGTCGCCGGCGGCTTGTTGGACGGCTCGTCCATGGCGGATGCATGCCACGATGTTGGCCGGGCGGACAGCACGTTCACAGCGGCCGGGCGCCAAGGCGTCGTTGGGGACGGCCAGACTGACTCCTCGTAGAGACGCGTCTAACTGCTCCTTGCCGGTGCACTTGCTTGTCTCCATCGTCGCGGCGAGACGGACTGCTTGGGCTCGACCATGGCGGCCGTATGCCATGATTGCTTTCTGGCCGGACTCGACGGTCATGTTGCTGCACACTAAGACACTATGAGTGGTCGTAGCAACTCATTTTGTCCATAGCAGCGCCGAGACGTATCAAGCTGGAAGTTTTTATTATACTCATCTTGGATGTCTATCGTATTAGGACGAATTTTGTAGCCAAAGCAAATTACCATGCTGTTCTAAAAGACTCTCAAAATAATATAAGTGAAGCATGAGATATCAATAATTTGTATAAAATAAAACCACCACCGTGCTCTAAAAAGGTATAAGTGAAGCACTAGAGCAAAATTATCTAGCTCAAAAGATATAAGTGAAGCACATAGAGTATTCTAATAAATTCCGATTCATGTGTGTCCCCAAGCTTAGGCTCTTGCCACTCCTTATTCCAAAATCCATCAAATCTTTACCCAAAAACATGATAACTTCACAACACAAAACTTAAACAGAAAATCTCATGAGCTCCGTTAGTATAAGAAAACAAACCACAACTTTAAGGTACTGTAATGAACTCATTCTTTATTTATATTGGTGTTAAACCTACTGTATTCCAACTTCTCTATGGTTCATACCCCCCGATACTAGCCATAGATTCATCAAAATAAGCAAACAACACACGGAAAACAGAATCTGTCAAAAACAGAACAGTTTGTAATAATCTGTTTTTGTTCGAGTACTTCTGTATCTCCGAAAATTCTGAAAAAATAGGACAACCTGGATAATTTGTATAATGATCTACTTCAAAAAGAATTGGTATTTTATCGCGTTCTGGTGAATTTTAACAATTATTTCCGTGAGCGCAAAGTTTCTGTCTTTTTCAGCAAGATCAAACAACTATCACCCAAGAAGATCCTATTGGTTCTACTTGGCACAAACACTAATTAAAACATAAAACCACATCTAAATAGAGGCTAGATGAATTATTTATTACTAAACAGGAACAAAAAGCAAGGAACAAAAATAAAATTGGGTTGCCTCCCAACAAGCGCTATCGTTTAACGCCCCTAGCTAGGCATTGATAATTTTAATGATGCTCACATGACAGATAACAACTGAAACACAAAGAGAGCATCATAAAACATGAGACAAACAAGTTTAATCCTGACATGCTTCCTATGCATAGGGATTTTATAAGCAAACAAATTATCAAGACAAGCAAAGACCACCATATGCAAGGATGAAGAAAGAAACAATAGCAATCTCAACATGAAGAGAGGTAATTTAGTAACATGAAAATCTCTACGACCATATTTTCCTCTCTCATAATAATTACATGTAGGATCATAAGAAAATTCCACAATGTAGCTATCACAAAACATATTCTCAATACGATCCACATCCATGCAAAGTTGACACTCTTCCAAAATAGTGGGATTATCATTAACTAAAGTCATGACCTCTCCAAACCCACTTTTATCAAAAATGCCATAAGATTGAACATTCTCCAAATATGTGGGATCTAAAGTTGACACTCTTCCAAACCCACTTTCAATATTATTGCAAACACTATTATCAGTCTCATTTTCATCATGGGGCTTAAATAAATTTTCAAGATCATAAGAAGAATCACCCAATCATGATCATTGCAACAAGTAGTAGACATAGCCAAACTAGCATTCCCAAGCTTAGGGTTTTATATATTATTAGCATAATTGACATCAAGAGAATTTATAGTAAAATCATTGCAACCATGCTTTTTATTCAAGGAGCTATCGTTAATATCTTCATAAATTTCCTCATCACAATTTTCAGATTCATGAATTTCAAGCAAAACCTCATAAAGATAATCTAGTGCACTCAAATTACTAGAAATTGGTTCATCATAATTGGATCTCTTAAAAAGATTAGCAAGGGGATGAGGATCCATAAACTTTTAGCAAGCAAAGATGCAAGCAAAAAGAAGGCACATGGTAACACAAGAACGAATGGAAGGAGGGCGAAGAAAAGGCAAAGGTGAAGTGGGGGAGAGGAAAACAAGAGGCAAATGGCAAATAATGTAATGCGAGGGAGAAGAGTTTATGATGGGTACTTGGTATGTCTTGACTTGTGCGTAGATCTCCTCGGCAACGGCGCCAGAAATCCTTCTTGCTACCTCTTGAGCATGCGTTGGTTTTCCCATGAAGAGGAAAGGGTGATGCAGCAAATTGTGCAAGTATTTCCCTCAGTTTTTGAGAACCAAGGTATCAATCCAGTAGGAGACTACACGCAAATCGCCTAGTACCTGCACAAACAATGAAGAACCTTGCAACCAACACGATAAAGGGGTTGTCAATCCCTTCACGGCCACTTGCAAAAGTGAGATCTGATAAAGATAATAAGATAAATATTTTTGGTATTTTTGTTGTATAGATTGGAAAATAAAGATTGCAAAATAAACGGCGACATAAATAGCTAGTTGATGGGAAACTAATATGATGTAAAATAGACCCGGGGACCATAGGTTTCACTAGTGGCTTCTCTCGTGATAGCATATATTACGGTGGGTGAACAAATTACTGCCGAGCAATTGATAGAAAAGCGCATACTTATGAGAATACCTAGGCATGATCTTGTGACGCCCTCGATTCAATTGCACACTAATCATACATGCAAATGTGTATGATGTAGATCAAGGACTCACGGGAAGATATCAAAACACAACTCTAGACACAAATTAAAATAATACAAGTTTTATATTACAAGCCAGGGGCCTCGAGGGCTCGAATACATAAGCTCAAAAACACAAGAGTCAGCGGAAGCAACAATATCTGAGTACAGACATAAGTTAGACAAGTTTGCCTTAAGAAGGCCAGCACAAAAGCAACAACGATCGAAAAGGCAAGGCCTCCTGCCTGGGAGCCTTCTGACTACTCCTAGTCGTCGGCGGCCTCCACGTAGTAGTAGGCATCAGCGGTGGCATCTGGCTCCTAAGCTCCGACATCTGGTTGCATCAACCGGAAAGAAGAAGAAAGGGGGGAAAGGGGGGAGCAAAGCAACCATGAGTACTCATCCAAAGTACTCGCAAGCAAGGATCTACACTACATATGCATCGATGTCAATGAAATGGGCTGTATCAGTGGATTGAACTGCAGAATGCCAGAAGAGAAGGGGGAAAGCCTAGCCTATTGAAGACTAGCATCTTCTGGAAACCACCATCTTGCAGCAACATGAGGGAGTAGAGTAGCATAAAGTAAAGTAGTAGAAGTGTTATCAACCTCGGCCAGAGATCCTTTCTCGACTCCCTGCGAGAAAGCAATCCCAGAGCCATACTATCCAGTTCTCATCACAATCCAATTCTCATCACAAGTATCCAGTTCTAGTTGTATCGATCGGGATACAACTCCAAGTGTCCGTTACCGTAGGACAGGCTATCGATAGATGTTTTCTTCCCTGCAGGGGTGCACCAACTTACCCACCACGCTCGATTAACTCCGGCCGGACACACTTTCCTGGATCATGCCCGACCTCGGCCAAATAATACGCCGCAACCCGACCTAGGCTTAATAGAGAGGTCAGCACGCCGGACTAAACCTATGCCCCCAGGGGTCATGGGCCATCGCCCCGGGAACTCCTCCACGTTGCGAGGGCGGCCGGTGAGCAGACCTAGCTACCTCCTTCAAAAAGGCAGGTGCTTACGCAGTCCAACCCGGCGCACGCCGCTCAGTCGCTGACGTCTAATAAGCTTTGGTTGATGCATACGACGCAAAACGCCCATACTAGGCCCACGTGATGGTTAGTGCTATCAGGCCAGAGGCCCCTCAGATCAAATATCCAAATGGTAGTGGATTAGGAGCACGCAGTAACAAGCAGAGACTCATGAAAGATGTGACCCCGTTGCCCCGTCTCGAGGACATGCGGCAAGGGCTAGGAATGCCCGGCCACGCCTCGTAATTATCTCGCGGGCACCCTCTAGGTCAACCCGTCTCCACATAACTCGGGGTACCCCTCAGGGTCGACCCACCTTTCCAAGTAACAGTGGTAAAGTCCAAGTATCCGTGTGTCCAAACATCAAGGGGAAAACCCGAGGAATCACCCCCGGTGAATTCCACTCGATGTAATCATCAAGGTGAACGTAAGAGGATCCACCCTCGAGGTTCACACTTGAGGGGTTGCACGACAGAGTCATATTGGAAGTGGATAAGGAGGAAAGCACCCTTGATGACCACGACCGAATAGCTACACTATAGGATTATCATCAGAAGTGCTGTTGAGGTCTCACCCTCGGCACTCGATAGTAACCCAGTAGTGTCGAGCAACTAAGGGGAAAGTGATGTGCGGTGCCGGGGCCTGGTCTTCGATCCCGTTGATCAGGTCTTCGAACATAAAGCGGGGCAACCGGGAAAAGGTGGGGGTCACTGATGGATCACTAACCAACCTATACTAAGCAGTTTAGGATAAGCAGGTAAGGTACCATGAGTAGGTTACCAAAAGCAGGCTATACATCAGAATAGGAGCAAACAATAACAGTAGCGAAATCTAATGCAAGCATGAGAGAATGGAATGGGCGATATCGGGATGATCAAAGGGGGGCTTGCCTGGTTGCTCTGGCAAGGAGGGGTCGTCCTCGACGTAGTCGATCACAGGGGCATCATCGGTCTCGGGGTCTACCGGAAAGTAGAGGGGGGAGAAACAGTAAATACAGCGCAAACAGAGGCACCACTAAGCATGACAAGACGATAAGCAGAACTAGGGTTGACCTAACGTAGTACTGCACAATATTGGTGAAGGGGGAAAACAACCGGGAATGTATTCCCTGTTCCGGACCTGTGTCAGACAGATGACTGGAGGGGGAATGTTCCATGTTCAGATAGTTAGAGGATCTGACAGGTATGTGGGCAGCGTATTAGGGTTCGCCTCATTTTTCTGAGCAACTTTCATGTAGAAAACATTTCCATCTGAGCTACGGTTTAATTTCTATGAATTTCTAAAGATTAAAGCATTTTCTTGAATTATTATTATTTACCAGAAAGGAATTATGACATCAGCATGACATCATTGTGACGTCAGCAGTCAACAGACGGCTGACCAGGTCAAACTGACCAGTGGGTCCCACCTGTCATAGACAGTGGACTAACAGAAGTTTAAATTTAACTAAACTGAGGCTAATTAGAAGCTGGGCCCCACACGTCATTGACTGATTAGGTTTAACTAATTAAGTTTATTTTTAAAAACGTTTGACTAACCTAATTAGTGGTGTGGGCCCCATTAGTCAGTGGCTGGGGAATAGTAGCCCGCGTTGACCGTGGTCAATGCGGTCAAACTAAGGGGCAAGGGCCCACTGTCAGCGGCACTGGGTGGGACCCACCGGCGCCAGGTCAGCGTGGCGGCCGGAGCAACACCGGCGGCCATTTCCTGCGGCGGCGCGGCTCGGGATCCACCGAAAAATGTCCATAGGCCATCATTTTGGACGCGGATGGCCGCGTTCGAACGCGCACGAGACGGCGCATCCAGCCGTGGCACTAGCACGACCGGAGATGGACTAAAATAAAGGCGGCGAGCAGCGAGGCGGACGCCGGAGTTCGGTCGTCGTCGGGTTCGGAGTTACGGTGCGCTAAACGAGCAGCGTGAGGCATCTACAGCGTCTACACCATGCAGCGAATGCAACGGGGGCACGCACGGGACCAAAAGGTCACCGCGGCCATGCCGGCAACGAGCTCGCGCGGCAGTGGGTTCGGCCGTAGCGGTAGGGGGAGCTAGAGGGCGCGCGAGAGGGAACAGAGAGATGGGAGAGGAATAGGGGCTCACCTTGCGGCACGCACGGTGGCCCTCGGAGGTTTAATAGCAGTAGAGACGGCGCCGGAGACGAAGAAGATCGACGGCAGCCGGAGATGGGGACGAGGACGAACAGCGGCTGTGGTGCTTTCCGGTTCCAGCGGAGGGCGCCAGTCGAAGGAGTCGACCCCGGTGGACCTCACCGACAGGGTCATCGGGCGCGGGGCCACCGATGGCCGCAACAAAGACGGAGGGCGGCGGCGACTGCACTCGGAGGTGGACGGGGAACGAGGGGGAGGCGAGGAGGAATCTGGTGGGGAGAGGGAGAGGCGGAGCGGGGCAAGTGGTGAGGTGAGTGGGAGAGGCGCCCGAGGCGCCGCCCTTATCCCCTCGGGGCGGCGCCGGCGAGGTGGGTTCGGTGGCGACCGCGCCCTATAGCGGCACGCGACCAAGGAACAAGAAGGGGGGTGTGGTGCGGGGAGCTGGGCCGACTGGGCCGGCCAGACTGGTTGAGGTCCAGGGGGCATGGAGGTTAGGTGGGGCCGTCAGCGCAATGGGCTAAGGCCCATGGAGGCAGGGGGCTTCTCCTTCTTCTTTTTCTCCTTGCTTTCCCTTTTTAAAGCTTTTCTGTTTTAGCTATTTTACGCCACTTAGACATTTTGCAAAAATGTTAGTTCACCACCAATATTACCAGAAGAATATGTTCCACATGATGAACATTTTAGTTTTCATGTTTGAGTATTTTTGAATTCCACACATAAATTCAAATTGAATTCAACTGGAATTTGAAATGGAATATTGATCAAAGTGACCAAGCACTGTTATAGCAAAATGATTAGCTTGATCTCAGGGATTACTGTAGCATCATTACACCGGGGTGTTACAACTCTCCTCCTCTAAAAGAAATTCTCGTCCCGAGAATTAAGAGGTACAAGGGAACAGGTCGAGGTATTCAGCCCGGAGGTTATCTTCGCGTTCCCAAGTGGCTTCCTCTTTAGTATGATTCGACCATTGCACCTTGAGGAACTTGGTAACCTTCTGGCGTGTTCGACGTTCAACTTCTTCAAGAATGCAGATCGGATGCTCCTTGTATGTGAGATCATCTTGAACTTCAATCAATTCCAGATCCACTTCACGTTCCGGATCCTTGAAGCATCGACGAAGTTGCGACACGTGGAAGACGTCATGGACGTGAGAGAACTGAGGTGGCAACTCCAATTGATAAGCCACCAGTCCACGACGGGCGAGGATGCGGAAGGGACCAATGTAGCGCGGAGCTAGCTTGCCCTTGACTCTGAACTGATGAGTGCCTCTCAAAGGAGTGACACGCAAATAAGCTTGTTCACCAGGTTGATAAGTTGAACCCCAGTTTTTCCGGTCATAGTTGCTCTTCTGGCGGGACTGGGCGGCCTTGAGATTATCCCAGACAATGCGAACCTGCTCTTCATCTTCTTGAATAATGTCTGGACCAATGAGCGTCCGTTCCCCAGTTTCTGACCAATTCAGAGGGGTTCGGCACTTACGTCCACAAAGCACTTCGAAGGGTGCCATTTCAAGCTGGCTTGATAGCTATTGTTATAAGAGAACTCTGCATAAGGGTGAGATTCTTCCCACTTCTTGCTGAAAGAAATAACACAAGCTCGAAGCATGTCTTCAAGAATTTGATTGACTCGTTCGACTTGGCCTTGGGATTGGGGATGATAAGCAGTGCTCCAGGTAATATGACTTCCCATTGCCTCTTGGAAACTATCCCAGAACTTTGAAGTGAATATATTTCCGTGGTCTGAAGTGATCTCCTTCGGAATGCCGTGGAGTGACACAATTCTGGAGATATACAAGTTTGCTAATTGACTAGTAGTGATAGTCTCCTTGACTGGCAGAAAGTGAGCAACCTTCGACAATTGGTCGATGATGACAAAGATAACATCGTTACCTTTCTGAGACTTGGGAAGGCCTGTGACGAAATCCATTTGGATCTTATCCCACTTCCATTCAGGAATCGGAAGCGGTTGTAGAAGTCCAGCCGGTTTCTGATGTTCTTCTTTGACGCGACGGCAAATGTCACATTCTTCGATATATCGAGCAATGTCTTGCTTCATTTTAGACCACCAGTACTTCTGACGGATGTCTAGATACATCTTGGTACTTCCCGAATGAATGGAGAGAGGGGTGTCTATTGGAGATCGTTGCAGAAATTAAAAAAAATTCTACGCATCACCAAGATCAATCTATGGAGAGACTAGCAACGAGAGAGAGGGGAGTGCATCTTCATACCCTTGAAGATCGCGATGCGGAAGCGTTACAAGAACGTGGATGAAGGAGTCGTACTCGCAGCGATTCAGACCGCGGTTGATTCCGATCCAAGCGCCGAACAATGGCGCCTCCGCGTTCAACACATGTACAGCCCGGGGACGTCTCCTCCTTCTTGATCCAGCAAGGGGGAAGGAGACGTTGGGGAAGAGCTCCGGCAGCACGACGGCGTGGTGGTGGAGCTCGCAGTTCTCCGGCAGGGCTTCGCCAAGCTCAACGGAGGAGGAGGGGGTGTTGGTGAGGGGGAGGGCTGCGCCTTGGATGTGGTGCTGCTGCCCTCCCTCCACCCCTCTATTTATAGGGCGAAGGGGGAAGGGGGCCGGCCCCTCTAGATGAGATCTAGAGGGGGGCGGCGGCCAAGGGGAGGGGGCTTGCCCCCCAAGCCAAGGGGGGCGCCCCCTTTAGGGTTCCCCCCCAACCCTAGGCGCATGGGCCCTAGGGGGGGTGGCGCCCAGCCCACTTAGGGGCTGGTTCCCTTCCACATACAGCCCATAGGGCCCTCCGGGGCAGGTGGACCCTCCCGGTGGACCCTCGGAACCCCTTCGGTGGTCCCGGTACAATACCGGCAAACCCCCGAATACTTCCGGTGACCGTATGATGACTTCCCATATATAAATATTCACCTCCGGACCATTCCAGAACTCCTCGTGACGTCTGGGATCTCATCTGAGACTCCGAACAACATTCGATAACCGCATACTATTTCCCATAACAACTCTAGCGTCACCAAACCTTAAGTGTGTAGACCCTACGGCTTCGGGAACCATGTAGACATGACCGAGACATCTCTCCGGCCAATAGCCAACAGCGGGATCTGGATACCCATGTTGGCTCCCACATGTTCCACGATGATCTCATCGGATGAACCACGATGTCGGGGATTCAATCAATCCCGTACACAATTCCCTTTGTCTACCAGTATGATACTTGCCCGAGATTCGATCGTCGGTATCCCTATACCTTGTTCAATCTCGTTACCGGCAAGTCTCTTTTACTCGATCCATAACACATCATCCCGTGATCAACACCTTGGTCACATTGAGCTCATTATGATGATGTACTACCGAGTGGGCCCAGAGATACCTCTCCGTCACACGGCGTGACAAATCCCAGTCTCAATTCGTGCCAACCCAACAGACACTTTCAGAGATACCTATAGTGCACCTTTGTAGCCACCCAGTTACGTTGTGACGTTTGGCACACCCAAAGCATTCCTTCAGTATCCGGGAGTTGCACAATCTCATGGTCTAAGGAAATGATACTTGACATTAGAAAATCTATAGCAGACGAACTACACGATCTTGTGCTATGCTTAGGATTGGGTCTTGTCCATCACATCATTCTCCTAATGATGTGATCCCATTATCAATGACATCCAATGTCCATGGTCAGGAAACCGTAACCATCTATTGATCAACGAGTTAGTCAACTAGAGGCTCACTAGGGACATGTTGTGGTCTATGTATTCACACATGTATTACGATTTCCGGATAACACAATTATAGCATGAACAATAGACAATTATCATGAACAAGGAAATATAATAATAACCATTTTATTATCGCCTCTAGGGCATATTTCCAACAGTCTCCCACTTGCACTAGAGTCAATAATCTAGTTACATTGTGATGAATCGAACACCCATAGAGTTCTGGTGTTGATCATGTTTTGCTCGTGGAAGAGGTTTAGTCAACGGATCTGCGACATTCAGGACCGTATCACTATACAAATATCTATGTCTCCATCTTGAACATTTTCACGAATGGAGTTGAAGCGACGCTTTATATGCCTGGTCTTCTTGTGAAACCTGGACTCCTTGGCCAGGGCAATAGCTCCAGTGTTGTCATAGAAGAGAGCCATCGGGCCCGACGCATTGGGAATAACTCCTAGGTCGATAATGAACTCCTTCATCCAGATTGCTTCATGTGCTGCCTCCGAGGCTGCCATGTACTCCGCTTCACATGTAGATCCCGCCACGACGCTTTGCTTGCAACTGCACCAGCTGACTGCCCCACCATTCAAAATATACACGTATCCGGTTTGTGACTTGGAGTCATCCAGATCTGTGTCGAAGCTAGCATCGACGTAACCCTTTACGATGGGCTCTTCGTCACCTCCATAAACAAGAAACATATCCTTAGTCCTTTTTAGGTACTTCAGGATATTCTTGACCGTTGTCTAGTGTTCCATGCCGGGATTACTTTGGTACCTTCCTACCAAACTTACGGCAAGGTTTACATCAGGCTTGGTACACAGCATGGCATACATAATAGACCCTATGGCCGAGGCATAGGGGATGACACTCATCTTTTCTCTATCTTCTGCTGTGGTCGGGCATTAAGCCGTGCTCAATCTCACACCTTGCAATACAGGCAAGAACCCCTTCTTGGACTGATCCATATTGAACTTCTTCAATATCTTGTCAAGGTACGTGCTTTGTGAAAGACCAATGAGGCATCTCGATCTATCTCTATAGATCTTGATGCCTAATATGTAAGCAGCTTCTCCAAGGTCCTTCCTTGAAAAACACTTATTCAAGTAGGCCTTTATGCTTTCCAAGAATTCTATATCATTTCCCATCAATAGTATGTCATCCACATATAATATGAGAAATGCTACAGAGCTCCCACTCACTTTCTTGTAAACACAGGCTTCTCCATAAATCTGCATAAACCCAAACGCTTTGATCATATCATCAAAGCGAATGTTCCAACTCCGAGATGCTTGCACCAGCCCATAGATTGAGCGTTGGAGCTTGCATACCTTGTCAGCATTCTTAGGATCGACAAAACCTTCCAGCTGCATCATATACAATTCTTCCTTAAGGAAACCATTAAGGAATGCCATTTTGACGTCCATTTGCCATATCTCATAATCATAGAATGTGGCAATTGCTAACATGATTCGGACGGACTTCAGCTTTGCTATGGGTGAGAAGGTCTCATTGTAGTCAACCCCTTGAACTTGTCGATAACCCTTAGCGACAAGCCGAGCTTTATAGATGGTCACATTGCCCCATCCGCGTCCGTCTTCTTCTTAAAGATCCATTTATTTTCTATGGCTCGCCGATTATCGGGCAAGTCTGTCAAAGTCCATACTTTGTTTTCATACATGAACACTATCTCGGATTTCATGGCTTCAAGCCATTTGTTGGAATCTGGGCCCGCCATCGCTTCTTCATAGTTCGAAGGTTCACCGTTGTCTAACAACATAATTTCTAGGACCGGGTTGCCATACCATTCTGGTGTGGAACGTGTCCTTGTGGACCTACGAAGTTCAGTAGTAACTTGATCCGAAGTTCCTTGATCATCATCATTAACTTCCTCCCTAGTCGGTGCAGGAACCACAAAAACATTTTCTTGAGCTGCGCTACTTTCCGGTTCAAGAGGCAGTACTTCATCAAGTTCTACTTTCCTCCCACTTACTCTTTTGAGAGAAACTCTTTCTCTAGAAAGGATCCATTCTTGGCAACAAAGATCTTGCCTTCGGATCTGAGGTAAAAGGTATACCCAATAGTTTCCTTAGGGTATCCTATGAAGACGCATTTTTCCGACTTGGGTTCGAGCTTTTCAGGTTGAAGTTTCTTGACATAAGCATCGCATCCCCAAACTTTCAGAAACGACAGCTTAGGTTTCTTCCCAAACCATAATTCATACAGTGTCGTCTCAACGGTTTTCGACGGAGCCCTATTTAAAGAGAATGCGGCAGTCTCTAAAGCATAACCCCAAAATGATAGCGGTAGATCGGTAAGAGACATCATAGATCACACCATATCTAATAGAGTGCGATTACGACATTCGGACACACCATTACGCTGAGGTGTTCCAGGCGGCGTGAGTTCTGAAACAATTCCACATTTCCTTAAGTGCGTGCCAAATTCGTGACTCAAATATTCCCCTCCATAATCTGATCGTAAGAACTTTATTTTCCTGTCACATTGATTCTCAACCCTCACTCTGAAATTCCTTGAACTTTTCAAAGGTCTCAGACTTGTGTTTCATTAAGTAGACATACCCATATCTACTTAAGTCATCAGTGAGGGTGAGAACATAACGATAACCACCGCGAGCCTCAACGCTCATTGGACCGCACACATTAGTATGTATGATTTCCAATAAGTTGGTTGCTCGCTCCATTGTTCCATAGAACGGAGTCTTGGTCATCTTGCCCATGAGGCATCGTTCGCACGTGTCAAATGATTCATAATCAAGAGACTCCAAAAGTCCATCTGCATGGAGTTTCTTCATGCGTTTGACACCAATGTGACCAAGGCGGCAGTGCCACAAGTATGTGGGACTATCATTATCAACCTTACATCTTTTGGCATTCACACTATGAATATGTGTAACATCACGTTCGAGATTCAATAAGAATAAACCATTGACCAGTGGGGCATGACCATAAAACATATCTCTCATATAAATAGAACAACCATTATTCTCAGATTTAAATGAGTAGCCATCACACATTAAGCGAGATCCAGATACAATGTTCATGCTCAAAGCTGGCACTAAATAACAATTATTGAGGTTTAAAAATAATCCCGTAGGTAAATGTAGAGGTAGCGTGCCAACGGCGATCACATCGACCTTGGAACCATTCCCGGTGCGCATCGTCACCTCGTCCTTCGCCAGTCTCCGCTTATTCTGCAGCTCCTGTTTTGAGTTACAAATACGAGCAACCGCACCGGTATCAAATCCCCAGGAGCTACTATGAGTGCTGGTAAGGTACACATCAATGACATGTATATCATATATACCTTTGTTATTGCCGGCCTTCTTATCCGCTAAGTACTTGGGGCAGTTCCGCTTCCAGTGACCGTTTCCCTTGCAATAAAAGCACTCAGTCTCAGGCTTGGGTCCATGCTTTGGCTTCTTCCCGGCAACTGGCTTACCGGGCGTGGCAACTCCCTTGCCATACTTCTTCAAGTTCTTCTTACCCTTGCCTTTCTTGAAACTAGTGGTTTTATTGACCATCAACACTTGATGTTCCTTTTTGATCTCCACCTCCGCTGATTTCAGCATTGAATATACCTCAGGAATGGTTTTCTCCATCCCCTGCATATTGAAATTCATCACAAAGCTCTTGTAGCTAGGTGGGAGCGACTGAAGGATTCTGTCAACGACCACGTCATCCGGGAGATTAACTCCCAGCTGAGACAAGCGTTTGTGCAACCCAGACATTTTGAGTATGTGCTCGCTGATAGAACTATTCTCCTCCATCTTAAAACTGTAGAACTTGTCGGAGACTTCATATCTCTCGACCCGGGCATGAGCTTGGAAAACCATTTTCAACTCTTGGAACATCTCATATGCTCTGTTCTGCTCAAAACGCTTTTGGAGCCCCGGTGCTAAGCTGTAAAGCATGCCGCATTGAACCAGGGAGTAATCATCACTACGCGACTGCCAGGCGTTCATAACATCTTGAGTTGCTGGGAAAACAGGTGCTTCACCTAGCGGTGCTTCAAGGACATATGCTTTCTTGGCAGCTATGAGGATAATACTCAGGTTACGGACCCAGTCCGTGTAGTTGCTACCATCGTCTTTCAGCTTGGTTTTCTCTAGGAACGCATTGAAGTTGAGGGCAACATTAGCGTGGGCCATTTGATCTACAAGACATATTGTAAAGATTTTAGACTAAGTTCATGATAATTAAGTTCATCTAATCAAATTATTTAATGAACTCCCACTCACATAGACATCCCTCTAGTCATCTAAGTGATACATGATCTGAATCGACTAGGCCGTTTCCGATCATCACGTGAGACGGACTAGTCATCAATGGTGAACATCTCCATGTTGATCGTATCTTCTATACGACTCATGTTCGACCTTTCGGTCTTCCGTGTTCCGAGGCCATGACTGTACATGCTAGGCTCGTCAAGTCAACCTAAGTGTATTGCGTGTGTAAATCTGGCTTACACTCGTTGTATGCGAACGTTAGAACCTATCACACCCGATCATCACGTGGTGCTTCGGAACAACGGACCTTAGCAACGGTGCATAGTTAGGGGGAACACTTTCTTGAAATTATTGCGAGGGATCATCTTACTTAAGCTACCGTCGTTCTAAGCAAATAAGATGTAAAAACATGATAAACATCACATGCAATCAAATAGTGACATGATATGGCCAATATCATTTTGCTCCTTTTGATCTCCATCTTCGGGGCGCCATGATCATCATCGTCACCGGCATGACACCATGATCTCCATCATCGTGTCTTCATGAAGTTGTCTCACCAACTGTTACTTCTACTACTATGGCTAACGGTTAGCAACAAAGTAAAGTAATTACATGGCGTTTATGTTGACTCGCAAGTCATAAATAAATTAAGACAACTCCTATGGCTCCTGCCGGTTGTCATACTCATCGACATGAAAGTCGTGATTCCTATTACAAGAACATGATCAATCTCATACATCACATATATCATTCATCACATTCTTTTGGCCATATCACATCACATAGCTTACCCTGCAAAAACAAGTTAGACGTCCTCTAATTGTTGGTGCATGTTTTTACGTGGCTGCTATGGGTTTCTAGCAAGAAAGTTTTCTTACCTACGCAAAAACCACAACGTGATATGCCAATTTCTATTTACCCTTCATAAGGACCCTTTTCATCAAATCCGATCCGACTAAAGTGGGAGAGACAGACACCCGCTAGCCACCTTATGCAACTAGTGCATGTCAGTCGGTGGAACCTGTCTCACGTAAGCGAACGTGTAAGGTCGGTCCGGGGCCGCTTCATCCAACGATGCCGCCGAATCAAGATAAGACTAGTAACGGCAAGTAAATTGACAAAATCGACGCCCGCAACAACTTGTGTTCTACTCGTGCATAGAAACTACGCATAGACCTAGCTCATGACGCCACTGTTGGGGATCGTTGCAGAAATTAAAAAAAATTCTACGCATCACCAAGATCAATCTATGGAGAGACTAGAAACGAGAGAGAGGGGAGTGCATCTTCATACCCTTGAAGATCGCGATGCGGAAGCGTTACAAGAACGCGGATGAAGGAGTCGTACTCGCAGCGATTCAGATCGCGGTTGATTACGATCTAAGCGCCGAACAACGGTGCCTCCGCGTTCAACACATGTACAGCCCGGGGACGTCTCCTCCTGCTTGATCTAACAAGGGGGAGGAGAAGTTAATGAAGAGCTCCGGCAGCACGACGGGGTGGTGGTGGAGCTCGCAGTTCTCCGGCAGGGCTTCGCCAAGCTGAACAGAGGAGGAGGGGGTGTTGGAGAGGGGGAGGGTTGCGCCTTGGATGTGGTGCTGCTGCCCTCCCTCCACCCCTCTATTTATAGCGCGAAGGGGGAAGGGGGCAGGCCCCTCTAGATGAGATCTAGAGGGGGGGCGGCCGCCAAGGTGAGGGGGCTTGGCCCCCAAGCCAAGGGGGCGCCCCCTTTACGGTTCCCCCCAACCCTAGGCGCATGGGCCCTAGGGGGGATGGCACCCAGCCTACTTAGGGGCTGGTTCCCTTCCACATACAGCCCATAGGGCCCTCCGGGGCAGGTGGACCCTCCCGGTGGACCCCCGGAACCCCTTTGGTGGTCCCGGTACAATACCGGCAAACCCCCGAATACTTGCGGTGATCGTATGATGACTTCCCATATATAAATCTTCACCGCCGGACCATTCTGGAACTCCTCGTGACGTCCAGGATCTCATCCGGGACTCTGAACAACATTCGGTAACCGCATACTATTTCCCATAACAACTCTAGCGTCACCGAACCTTAAGTGTGTAGACCCTACGGGTCGGGAACCATGTAGACATGACCGAGACATCTCTCCGGCCAATAACCAACAGCGGGATCTGGATACCCATGTTGGCTCCCACATGTTCCACGATGATCTCATCGGATGAACCACGATGTCGGGGATTCAATCAATCCCGTACACAATTCCCTTTGTGTACCGGTATGATAATTAATTGCCCAAGATTCGATCGTCGATATCCCTATACCTTGTTCAATCTTGTTATCGGCAAGTCTCTTTTACTCGATCCGTAACACATCATCCCGTGATCAACTCCTTGGTCACATTGAGCTCATTATGATGATGTCCTACCGAGTGGGCCCAAAGATACCTCTCTGTCACATGGAGTGACAAATCCCAGTCTCGATTCGTCCCAACCCAACAGACACTTTCGGAGATACCCGTAGTGCACCTTTATAGCCACCCAGTTACGTTGTGACGTTTGGCACACCCAAAGCATTCCTACGATATCCGGGAGTTGCACAATCTCATGGTCTAAGGAAATGATACTTGACATTAGAAAAGCTTTAGCAGACGAACTACACGATCTTGTGCTATGCTTAGGATTGGGTCTTGTCCATCACATCATTCTCCTAATGATGTGATCCTGTTATCAATGACATCCAATGTCAGGGCCCCGATTCCAGGTCACATCGATCTAGCCGGTAACACCTCATATCACTTTGTGGCCTCATGCACGGTATTCCCACGGGTGTCGCCTTACCATGGCCCGGGACCGTTTGCGCCTTTTGGCCACGTATATGATAGTGTCGCTAGCATCCATATGACAGAGAACCCGGACCGACATGACTAGTCGTGAACCCAATGTGGCACTAACTTACGAGGACAGGCATACATGAATCAACATCGAGCATGTCGGTCAGCAGCGTGCGAATCCGGGCTGTAGCACTGGGCTAACAGGACTCCGGTGAACCGGGCTGTAGCAGGCTAGGCAGGACTCCGGATGTCACCGCATGACATTTCCCCGAAGGGACAGACACAGGAACGAAGTGAATCACATGCCGGCCAGTCAAGTGTTCCGGAGCAGTAGTGCTGGGCTAGTAGGACTCCGGTGAACCGGGCTGTAGCGGACTACTATGGCTCATGGAAGCACACGACTACATTTCCCCATAAGAGAGGCTACCAAGGATAAACAACTAGGTTGTTGGATCCCACACATACCAAGCATTTCAATCATACATACAATATGCCCGATATGTGTAAATACAACATGGCATCACAACATAACTCTACGACTCAAGTATTTATTCATTAGGCTCCGAGGAGCGAGATATTACAAACATGGGTCTCATGACCCAACATTCAGAGCATACAAGTCAAAGCACATGCGGAAGCTTAACATGTCCGAGTATAGACATCTACAAATGAAAAAGGCTGAGAAGCCCGATTATCTACCAGATCCTGCCGAGGGCACAGGATTGTAGCTGAGGTAACAAGCTAAACATTGAAGTCCATGCGGTATTACTAGCAAGACTGAAGTCTCTCTGCAAAACATAAAATAGGCAAACGTGAGTACAAATGTACCCAGCAAGACTTACATCAGAACTATCTACATATGCATCGGTATCAAAAGGGGGTGGTGGAGTTTAACTGCAGCAAGCCAGCTTTGACTCGGTGGCTATCCTAAACTACGACTGCAAGTAACTCTTTTGAGGTGGCGCACACGAGTCCACATATTCACCATATCAATACACCACTATGGATCCGCTCCCGTCTCCCTACGAGAAGGCCATCCATAGCACTCACGCTTATCTTGCGAGTTTTAGAGTATCCACTTTCACTTGTCTATGAATTGTATAGGCAACCAAGTAATCCTTTACCGCGGACGCGGCTATTCGAATAGTGAAATGGCACAAAGATGGGTGCAAGCTGGGAACAAAATGCAAACGTTGGGAATGTTCCAACCATCATATCTGCCTGAGATTCAGATCTGGTTGGTGTTAGGATATTCCAGACTCATCAAGTCTAGAAAGAAAAATGAAAGTTTGCAACAGAAATCGACGAGATGACATTGCAAGATTCTCGGGAAATGAACTACGATAGCAAGCTCCAAAACATGAGCTGGTTTTGCTACATACATGTGAACACGCTATTCCAGACAAGCATGACCACATAGTAGTCTTACAACAAAACACTATCGAGTTCCGGAGGGGAACCATTAACGAGGGTAGCGAAGTCCTAACATAAGTCATGATTCTTAAGAAGGAACTTCTTCTCCTTGAACAAATCAATCAGTGGCTTGGTGTGCTAGGAACACATATGGAGTGGAGGTAATTAATCTACCAAACCATAGAATACTTCGCACGTGTGCATGACTGACTTGGGATGATTCCAAGGGAAACAAAACAAACCTTTCTCAAATTCTTGGCGGCAACTTACACCTAATGCACGTGAACTTGGAGAAAGTCACTTCTTTCATCCAAGCATAAGCTTCATGAACAAAACACGAAGGTAATGCTTACAAAGTTTTCAACACTAGGTTGATGTTCAACATGAATCATGGGGGAGACAAAATGCTGCTGATGGGCTCAACAGCAACTCATCGGAATTTCCATATCACTGGACTTCCACCATCATGCGAACACTGCGATAGCATTGGTCAAACCAAAAGATGTAATGGTGTATGCTCGAGGGATCAACCACGAGTAAGACAACATTACGAACATCGTTGGTTCTAACTTGATTTGACGATAGCCCACACTCAAATCAAGGTTTGTACAAGATGATAGATTCAACAACTGATCACGAGGAACAACCGATGAAGATATCATCTTTCTTCAACACACATATACAAAGAGATATCCCTTTGGAACGAACTAAGTCAGATAAAGCTTTTATCTTCCAACTCTCCAAGTTGTTGTTTAGCTTAACCAACTAGCTCAGGGGCATCCAAGAATCTTGGAGAAGGGGTGGTTTAGAGGAAAACCAACTTGATCAGGAACTCAACATAGCGGTCAGGTGACAACCTGGTAACACTTCCGAGAAGATATTCGAAAAATCACGAACCACCGATATGTTACTAAGCTCGAGAACAATCTTCCTTTTCAAGGCAAGACGATGTGATCAAAAGAGCAGAGGTTTGACAAAATCCTAACTCATCGATCGAAGAGTGCACCAACAAAAATGGACTAGGTAGCACGATCAGTCCTAGGATGGTGATTCAATAACCAAGACGCTAAGGATGAGAATATTGCCCATTAACTACCAAGCAACGGAGTTGCTAGGAGTATTGATTCCGCAAATCACAGTACACTTGTCGACATTCCGGTTACAAGAACACAGAGACCGAGGAATGAATAATGATGGTGAGAAGTATCGCTGTACCAAGAATTCATAAGAGGTGGTGCAATTCTCATGACAATCCTGACATAAAGGGGGTAATACTCCAGGGTAGAATAGAGCAAAAGCTGGATTGGCATTTGATCTGCAGAACACAACTACTTTGACCCAATCCTGGATATGGATGAGGTACTGGAGTTTGTTTCTCCTAGTCATTTTGAAATAGAATGGCTTAATGGACCACAAGAATAATAAGCATCGATAACACGAATGCACAATTACTCCTGACTATCAATTGATAGACGATGGTCTAAATATAAATGAAGAGGGACAACTCAAGGAACATATGTTTTTTTGAGTTGTGGATGCATGGATTAGTATGCCGAAAAAATTCAACATATTTCTTCCAGATAACCCATGCAGAGAGGTAGGATTGGCAGAGTCACAATATAGAATGGGGAACTCATCGAGAGCACTCTTGTTGTGATCTTTTGGTTCAACGAGGAACTTCTGCCAAGGATGGTTCATGGTATTTGGAAGAATGATATACCACGGACCTCGAAGACTATCACAAGGTCACTAATATCCTAAAGGAACTAGCAACACTATCAACATGAGGTAAGTAGGGTGAAGCTCGGGTTCAAGAACCCAGGAATAGAATACCTACTACTAAATGGCATCACGGGATGCTTTCGAGAATGGTGGCCAGAATCATCACACCGAGAACACAAAACATGGCTAGATTACTAGGTGACTCCCTAAAACACCTAGGGTCATAATAATAGCTCCAACATATATGTCGAGGCAACAGAGTACCTCAACTCACCGATTAGTGTGGTTAAACTGGCCCAAAGAAACATCGGGAACGGAAAGAAGGGATTTGCAAATGCATCAGACTATTTGGAAACCTAGGATGACTCGGACAGCATAACGGCTATAAATGCTCAGAAAAAGATTTGAGACATTCACAAGGATTTGCATAGTCACTTAACAACATCATATCAAGGTTCTGGTTCAGCTGACAACATACTAAAAGTAGTAGAAACTGAATTGAGGCCTGGAACCAACAATCCTATAAGTCTCTATCATAGTAACTCGTCATCCTAATAGATAGATGAGAAGGCCTAGTTCTTAATCCCCGTAGAAAAGAAGAGGATGACTCAGATCATAGGAGCATAAGGTATACGGAGTAAAAAGAGCCTTACATTCCCTTCCACAATCAATTCCCTTATATAAATAAAGCATTTCTAGACACGACTTCGACCGGTTTGGCTTGGTAATCTTACACGCAGTCAGGCTCTGATACCAAAGCTGTCAGGACCCCGATTCCAAGTCACATCGATCTAGCCGGTAACACCTCATATCACTTTGCGGCCCCACGCACGGTATTCCCACGGGTGTCGCCTTACCATGGCCCGGGACCGTTTGCGCCTTTTGGCCACGTATATGATAGTGTCGCTAGCATCCATATGACAGAGAACCCGGGCCGACATGACTAGTCATGAACCCAAAGTGGCACTAACTTACGGGGATAGGCATACATGAATCAACATCGAGCATGTCGGTCAGCAGCGTGCGAATCCGGGCCGTAGCACTGGGCTAACAGGACTCCGGTGAACCGGGCTGTAGCAGGCTAGGCAGGACTCTGGATGTCACCGCGTGACATTTCCCCGAAGGGACAGACACAGGAACGAAGTGAATCACATGCCGGCCAGTCAAGTGTTCCGGAGCAGTAGTGCTGGGCTAGCAGGACTCTGGTGAACCGGGCTGTAGCGGACTACTATGGCTCATGCAAGCACAAGACTACATTTCCCCATAAGAGAGGCTACCAAGGATAAACAACTAGGTTGTCGGATCCCACACATACCAAGCATTTCAATCATACACACAATATGCCCGATATGTGTAAATACAACATGGCATCACAACATAACTCTACGACTCAAGTATTTATTCACTAGGCTCCGAGGAGCGAGATATTACAAACATGGGTCTCATGACCCAACATTCAGAGCATACAAGTCAAAGCACATGCGGAAGCTTAACTTGTCCGAGTACAGACATCTACAAATGAAAAAGGCTGAGAAGCCTGACTATCTACCAGATCCTGCCGAGGGCACAGGATCGTAGCTGAGGTAACAAGCTAAACGTCGAAGTCCATGCGGTATTACTAGCGAGACTGAAGTCTCTCTGCAAAACATAAAATAGGCAAACGTGAGTACAAATGTACCCAGCAAGACTTACATCAGAACTATCTACATATGCATCGTTATCAAAAGGGGGTGGTGGAGTTTAAGTGCAGCAAGCCAGCGTTGACTCGGTGGCTATCCTAAACTACGACTGCAAGTAACTCTTTTGAGGTGGCGCACACGAGTCCACATATTCACCATATCAATACACCACTATGGATCCGCTCCCATCTCCCTACGAGAAGGCCATCCATAGCACTCACGCTTATCTTGCGAGTTTTAGAGTATCCACTTTGACTTGTCTATGAACTGTATAGGCAACCAAGTAGTCCTTTACCGCGGAGGCGGCTATTCGAATAGATGATGTTAACCCTGCAGGGGTGTACTTCTTCACACACGCTCTCACCACTTATCGTCGTTTACACGACATGTACTCGGCAACCTTCAAGTGGAAGCCTAGCGAGGGTGTCGACCATGGCCTACCTAAACACTCAAGCCTCTAGTCCAGGTTTATCGCCTATTCAGGTTCCATCCGCAGGGAGTCCCGCCGAGGTTTCCACCTATGGCCCCGAACGATGTGTACAGGGTTTCGTGACACCAAACGGGCGCCCGGCATCACCGGCCACGTGCCTACCGCATCACAGCCCACCCCTCGGGTCAGCGCTGCGCACGGCCTCCAACATACTACAAACACCAGAAACTACTTGCAACTCCTGGACAGAGGACAAGGGTGGATAAGAAGCCGAGAGGGTCCATTGATTTCGGGCCCATTGCATGGTAGTAGTTGAATCTTAAATCACACATAGAGATCTGAGTGCTTAAGGACGTTCCAATGAAACAACCCAGCATGTACTCCTACATGGCCTCTCATCGATACCTTTACCAAATCGTGTTCACACACTTAGCTCACACCCAGTAGGACATGTTCATCACCATTCCAATTCATCCCCGATGAATCAGACCTGACTCAACTCTAAGCAGTAACAGGCATGACAAACAAGCATGAATGAGTAGGCACATCAGGGCTCAAACAACTCCTACTCATGCTAGTGGGTTTCATCTATTTACTGTGGCAATGACAGGTCATGCAGAGGAAAAGGGGTTCAGCTACCGCAGCATGTAACAATTGAATTGATGTTGTCCTAATGAAGTAAAAGAGAGCAGGAGCGAGAGAGTGGGATTGTATCGGAATGAACAAGGGGGTTTTGCTTGCCTGGCACTTCTGAAGATAGTATAGTTCTTCATCGGTGTCATCGAACTCATCGTCGGAACCTCGTCTACTGAGAGGGGACAAATACCGGCAAACAAGGAGGAACACAATCAATGCAATGCAACAATATGATGCATGATCATGACATGGCAATATGTTGTGGTTTGAGCTAATGCAACTAGAAACCAGATTAAATGAAGTTGGTTTGAACCAAGGGTTCAAATTCAAACTCCATATGTGCTTATTTAAATGCCAATTATGCAAATTGCCATATACAGCAACCTTAGGTTGTTCAAACATGCATGCAAATGGTATAGATGGGTAGATTGGATTTTTCTGATCATTTTTCATATATAAATCTTTTCAATCTGAGTTATAGATTATTTTCTATGATTTTTCGAAGTTTTGGTTATTTTCTGAAATAAATAAATCATTTAAGATTTATTTAAATTCCAGAAAGAATTACTGCATCAGCATGACGTCACTGTGATGTCAGCTGGTCAACTGGGTCACCAGGGTCAAACCTGACCAGTGGGACCCACTGGTTAGTGACCCAGTCAACTAAGTTACTTAGCCCTAACTAACTAGCCAGGGCCCACTAGTCAGTGACTGTAGTAACTAACCTAACTAGTTAATTAGTGCTAACTAGAGTAATTAGTCAGGCGGGGCCTGCAAGTCAGTGAGAGAGGGGGAAGTCAAACCGTGCAGTGGGGTCAACCCACGCCGGTCAACGGGTCAGCGGTCGCCGGCGAGTCCAATCGCGGCGGTGCACTGCGGGATTCGCCTACTGAGCGCCGTTTGGCGCGCGGAGCATAGCTACGGGATGCGGACGCTCGTCCGCATCCAACCGTGGTGGTGGCGCGGCCGGGGAGTGGCCGGAGTGGCGCCGGCGACGAGCTCGGAGGTGGCCGAAGCTCAGTCGAACTCGGGCTCGTTGCTGCAGTGGCCTAGGCGGGGCGGCGCTAGCACTTACGGCTCCTACGCGATGCGGGGAGTGCAATGGGCACAAGCCCGGGACCAAATGGTCACCGGAGCTGTGTCGGCGACGAGTGCGGGCGGCGGCGCAGTCGAGCGAGAGGGGTGCGGTGGCTACAGAGTGCAAGAGAAAACGGAGAGGGGGAGGATGATCAGCAGCTCACGGTGAACACGAGGAGCGAGTCGGCGAGCACGGGGTGGGGCTGAAGCGAGCGGGGCGGCGAGGGGGATCTCCGGCGTCCGATGGCGAGGATGAGGATGATGGCATCGCTTCGGGCGTCCCGCGGGCGCGTGCTTCGTCTTGGGGCTCCGTGGCGTCGAGGCGGAGCCTCTGGACAGCACGGAGAGGCGAGGGAGAGGCGATGGCCGCGGTTGTGCTCGTCGGCGGCGACGATAGCGCTCGGTGGTTTGCGTGCGAGAGAGCCAGAGGAGGAGAGGAGCTCGGGGAGAGGCTGAGAGGGCCTGGGGGCGCGTGGCGTCTCCAGGGCGACGTCGGGGAGGCGGCAGCAAGCAGGAGGTGGCCCAGCACGACGTCGGCGCTCGCCACCGAGCTGCTTCGTGCGCTGGCATGGGGAAGAAGACAGGCATGCCCCTGGTGGGCTGGGCCAGCCAGCTGGGCCGTCCAAGTGGGCTGCACAGGAGGTAAGCCCAGGTAGGTATCCTTTCTCTCTCTCTCTTCTGGTTTTCTATTTATTAATGTTTTCTATTTTTTGCAATTGGTTTTGATTTGATTTAAAACATCAAATCATTTTTGAACTTTCTGTAAATTGTTATGTGAGCTCAGAAACTAGTCCAAGGTCACAAGCAACTTACAAAAATATCTGAACTTTATTTCTTATATAACAGAAATAAATTCAACTCAAATATGTCATTGATTTAAGTCAAAGGCCCAAAATAAATATTTCTGTGATTCCAAAAATATTGGTTTGAATTTTACCTCTTACCAATATTTTCACAGGGTAACAGGAACATTTCTTTGGACTCATTTGATGAAAATTAAATGTTGATTATTTTTAAAAGGTTTCTGAGGCTTTGAAAATTCCCTCAATTCAAATTTCATTTGAATTTAGACATGAAGATCAAGCAAAGACAATAGGGGCTGAGCTAGGGCTGTGACATCCAATGTCCATGGTCAGGAAATCGTAACCATCTATTGATCAACGAGCTAGTCAACTAGAGGCTCACTAGGGACATGTTGTGGTCTATGTATTCACACATGTATTACGATTTCCGGATAACACAATTATAGCATGAACAATAGACAATTATCATGAACAAGGAAATATAATAATGACCATTTTATTATTGCCTCTAGAGCATATTTCCAACAGTGTCATGCGCTTCTTTCATCACCTTCTCTGTCATAAGCTCGAACCGGGGTACTACAATGCGATCTCTGAAGTATAAGGTTCCATCTTCACAAAGTGAGAAATCTCTGGATTTCTCTAAGGCAAGATCCTTTTTCATCAAATCCACGTGAGCATCTTTGGCTTGAGCAGACTTCATTGCTTTCAGCAGAGTTGGTTCCAGGACAAGGTTATTCAGAGAACCCTGTGGAACTAGTTGGAGGTTTAGCTTGCATAGCTCTTCATAAAGGCGGGGTTGAGCTTTGAGAACCATGTGATTGTTGCAATAAGACTTACAGCTTAGGGCATCGGCCATTACATTAGCCTTACCAGGGGTATAGGATATACCGCAGTTGTAGTCGGCAATAGCTTCCATCCATCGCTGCTGACGTAGGTTCAGATCTGGCTGAGTAAACAGGTACTTCAGACTCTGATGATCGGTGAAGATCTCACAACGATTACCGAGAAGGTACTGTCGCCATAGCTTCAGTGCAAAGATAACCCCAGCAAGCTCGAGGTCATGAACTCGGTAGTTCTCTTCGTGAGGGCGCACTTGACGGGAGGCATAAGAAATCACTCTGCACTCTTGCATTAGGACACTGCCTAATCCTTGACGTGAAGCGTTACAATAGATGACGAAGTCCTTGCGAGAATCAGGGGGAGCAAGCACTGGGGCAGATGTCAGCTTATCCTTGAGTGCCTGGAAACTTTCCTGACACTTTTCAGTCCAATCAAACTTAACGCCTTTGTGTAGCAGATTGGTCAGTGGCTTGGCGATCTTGGAGAAGTTCTCGACGAAATGGCGGCAATAACTGGCAAGTCCAAGAAAGCTTCTGACTTGCTTGACAGTCTTTGGAGGGGTCCAGTCAAGAATAGCCTGAACGCGCTCTAGGTTGATGGCAATACCATCCTTCGAGATGACATGCCCAAGGTAGGTTACTTCAGGAAGCCAGAATTCGCACTTGGAATACTTGGCATAAAGTTGATATTCTCGAAGCTTCTCCAGAACAAGACGAAGATGTTCAGCATGTTCTTCTTTATTCTTTGAATATACTAGTATATCATCCAGATAGACTACGACGAACTTGTCAAGGTAATCCATGAATATATAGTTCATCAGATGAGAGAATGTAGCTGGAGCATTGGTTAAGCCGAAGGACATAACTGTGTACTAATAAGAACCATAACGAGTCATGAATGCGGTCTTTGGAATATCCTCTTCACGAACACAGATCTGGTGGTAACCCAACCTCAAGTCGAGTTTAGAGAATATCGATGAACCAGCAAGTTGATCATACAGCTCATTGATCCGAGGAAGTGGATATTTGTTCTGAATTGTAGCTTGGTTGATAGGACGGTAGTCTTGGACCAAACGGTCCGTTCTGTCCTTCTTCTTGAAGAAGAGAGAAGGTGCTCCCCAAGCAGACGAACTTGGATGAATGAAACCCTTACGAAGAGATTTGTCGATTTCATCCTTAAGTTCAAGGAGCTCATGAGGCGGCATCTTGTAGGGTCGTTTAGCAATAGGAACGGTGCCTAGTTTCAAGTCGATGATGAACTCGACAGCCCGGGCAGGGGGTATTCCTGGAAGTTCTTCTGGAAAGACATCTAGGAAGTCGCGAACAACTGGAATCTTTTCAATTTCCTCAAGAGGTGCTGCGTTCAACGCATTCAAGACATAAAGTCGTGCTTCAGCGTTTTGAACCAGACGAGCATTGTAGCTTACTATCTCATCTGAAGGGTGCAGAAGGTGGATGGTTTTAGTGGCACAAACGATAGAAGCCGTATGTGCTTTCAACCAATCCATTCCCGGAATGAGGTCAATATTGGAAGACTTCAGAAGGGGAGAGGCATGGAACTCTAATCCTTCAATCTCAATGACGACGTTGTGGCTAATCATGGTGGTTCGACATTGGCCCGCGGGGGTGTTTACCACTAATGGAATGTGCATCTCTTCGTATTTAATGCCATGCCTGAATGCAAAATCTTCTGATATGAAAGAATGTGATGCTCCTGTATCGAATAAAACAGCAGTTGGTACTGAATTAACAAGGAGAGTACCCATCACAGTAGCAGGCTGGTCTTGAGCTTCATTTAGATCAATGTTGTTAGCCTGCCCACGACCATAAGGTCTGGCATTGTTGTTGCGGGGCTGATTGTTACGACCAGTTGAAGGCAGAGCCAGCTGATTCTGATTCTGAGGGCATTTCCTGGAGTGGTGACCTGGAAGGCCACACTTGAAGCACAGACCATCATTGAGATTAGCAGCAAAAGCTTGGGGTGGTACAGCCCGAAGGGGCTGCCTCTGTGGTGGAGGGGGAAGATGAGGTGCAGCATAAGACTGTCTTGGTGCAGGTGCAGTTGGACGATACATGCTGTGGGGGATCCATATCCGACGCTTCTGCGCTGACGGGCCCGAAGATGAGCCAGCGTCACGGCTGTGCCTGAGGGATCCCTGGTGTTCCTGAAGACCAGTCTCAACCTGAATAGCCTTGTTCACCAAAGTGGCGAAATCAACAAAGTCATGAACGAGCAGTGCTAGCTTGATATCCGGGTGAAGTCTGTCACGAAACTTCTCTTGCTTACAAGCAGCAGTTGCAGTCTTCTTCAGCATAACGCGACAAGTCCAGGAATTCCCGTTGATAATCATCTACAGCCTTGTTGCCTTGGGTGAGGTAGCGGGACTCTCGCTTCTTCTTGTCCATGATTCCCTGAGGAATGAGGCGGGCACGGAAAGCGGCTTGGAAATCCGGCCAAGTGATGACCGTTCTAGCAGGTAGGGTACGCCTGTGGCTGTCCCACCATTGGGCAGCGGGACCCTTCAGAAAGAAAGATGCAAAGGTGACGTAGCTAGCAGGGGCCACACTAGCAGACTCCATTTATCGTGATGTCGCGGAGCCAGTCATCAGCATCAAGGGGCTGAGTTGAGCTGCGGTAAATAGTTGGGTTGAGGCGCAAGAAGTCCTGCAGAGTTACTGGGGTTGGCTGTTGATTCATGTTGGGGTGAGGAAACTGAGCCATCATTCCTTCCATGAATTGACGATTCAGCTCAAACTATTGCATCATTCCAGCAAAGAATTCGGGCGGTGGTGGATCGTTGGCACCACGGCCACGACCAGCGGGTCTAACCATCCTGCTAACATGTAACAGGGGGTTGTTCAGCATTGAGCATTTGCAAAGACAAGGATCATTCATGATGAAACATGCATAATGAAATAGGTACGAAGGATACCACATAGTAGTCAACACGACAGTGTGTGTACTATTCAAAATACTATTCTAAGGAATAACTGTGGCTTATCCAACTTTGGGGTGAATGTGGTCACGGGATCCTAATGTTAGTGTTAGTAAATTCGTTTAACCTGGAAGGAAGAGATATCAGAGTCCCAGAGTATAGACGAGGAATAAAAGATCCTAATACCACCCAATGGCGATGTGGGCCCGTAAGCCACACAACCAATGTTAGTAAAAGTTTTTCAGTGACTAGACTCAACTTCGGCCAAGGAGTTGGAAAGGGGGCTACCTACAGGCAGTCGGCTCTGATACCAACTTGTGACGCCCTCGATTCAATCGCACACAAATCATACACGCAAATGTGTACGATCAAGATCAAGGACTCACGGGAAGATATCAAAACACAACTCTAGACACAAATTAAAATAATACAAGCTTTATATTACAAGCGAGGGGCCTCGAGGGCTCGAATACATAAGCTTGAAAACACAAGAGTCAGCGGAAGCAACAATATCTGAGTACAGACATAAGTTAGACAAGTTTGCCTTAAGAAGGCTAGCACAAAAGCAACAATGATCGAAAAGGCAAGGCCTCCTGCCTGGGAGCCTCCTAACTACTCCTGGTCGTCGGCGGCCTCCATGTAGTAGTAGGCATCAGCGGTGGCATCTGGCTCCTGGGCTCCGACATCTCGTTGCATCAACCGGAAAGAAGAAGAAAGGGGGGGAAGGGGAGCAAAGCAACCGTAAGTACTCATCCAAAGTACTCGCAAGCAAGGATCTACACTACATATGCATCGGTATCAATGAAATGGGTTGTATCAGTGGACTGAACTGCAGAATGCCAGAAGACAAGGGGAAAGCCTAGCCTATCGAAGACTAGCATCTTCTGGAAACCACCATCTTGCAGCAACAGGAGGGAGTAGAGTAGCATAAAGTAAACTAGTAGAAGTGTTATCAACCTCGTCCAGAGATCCTTTCTCGACTCCCTGCGAGAAAGCAATCCCAGAGCCATACTATCCAGTTCTCATCACAATCCAATTCTCATCACAAGTATCCAGTTCTAGTTGTATCGATCGGGATACAACTCCAAGTGTCTGTTACCGTAGGACAAGCTATCGATAGATGTTTTCTTCCCTGCAGGGGTGCACCAACTTACCCACCACGCTCGATTAACTCCGGCCGGACACACTTTCCTGGGTCATGCCCAGCCTCGGCCAAACAATACGCCGCAACCCGACCTAGGCTTAATAGAGAGGTCAGCACGCCGGACTAAACCTATGCCCCCAAGGGTCATGGGCCATCGCACCGGGAACTCCTGCATATTGCGAGGGTGGCCAGTGAGCAGACCCAGCTACCTCCTTCAAAAAGGCAGGTGCTTACGCAGTCCAACCCGGCGCGCGCCGCTCAGTCGCTGACGTCTAATAAGCTTCGGCTGATGCATACGACGCAGAACGCCCATACTATGTCCACGTGATGGTTAGTGCTATCAGGCCAGAGGCCCCTCGGATCAAATATCCAAATCATAGTGGATTAGGAGCACGCGGTAACAAGCAGAGACTCACGAAAGATGTGACCCCATTGCCCCGTGTCGAGGACTTGTGGCAAGGGCTACGAATGCCCGGCCACGCCTCGTAATTATCTCGCGGGCACCCTCCAGGTCAACCCGTCTCCACATCACTCGCGGGTACCCCTCAGGGTCGACTCGCCTTTCCAAGTAACAGTGGTAAAGTCCAAGTATCCGTCTGTCCAAACATCAAGGGGAAAACCCGAGGAATCACACCCGGTGAATTCCACTCGATGTAATCATCAAGGTGAACGTAAGAGGATCCACCCTCGAGGTTCAAACTTGAGGGGTTGCACGACAGAGTCGTATCGGAAGTGGATAAGGAGGAAATCACCCTCGATGACCATGACCGAATAGCTACACTACAGGATTATCATCAGAAGTGTTATTGAGGTCTCACCCTTGGCACTCGATAGTAACCCAGTAGTGTCGAGCAACTAAGGGGAAAGTGATGTGCGGTTCCAGGGCCTGGTCTTCGATCCCGTTGATCGGGTCTTCAAACATAAAGTGGGGCAACCGGGACAAGGTGGGGGTCACTGATGGATCACTAACCAACCTATACTAAGCAGTTTAGGATAAGCAGGTAAGGTACCATGACCAGGTTACCAAAAGCAGGCTATACATCAGAATAGGAGCAAACAATAACAGTAGCAAAATCTAATGCAAGCATGAGAGAATGGAATGGGCGATATCGGGATGATCAAAGGGGGGGCTTGCCTGGTTGCTCTGGCAAGGAGGGGTCGTCGTCGACGTAGTCGATCACAGGGGCATCATCGGTCTCGGGGTCTACCGGAGAGAAGAGGGGGAAGAAACAGTAAATACAGAGCAAACAGAGGTACCACTAAGCATGACAAGACGATAAGCAGAACTAGGGTCGACCTAACGTAGTACTGCATGATATAGGTGAAGGGGGAAAACAACCGGGAATGTATTCCCGGTTCCGGACCTGTGTCAGACAGATAACCGGAGGGGGAATGTTCCATGTTCAGATGGTTAGAGGCATCTGACGGGTATGTGGGTAGCGTATTAGGGTTTGCCTCGTTTTTCAGAGCAACTTTCATGTAGAAATCATTTCCATCTGAGCTAAGGTTTAATTTCTATGAATTTCTGAAGATTAAAGTATTTTCTAGAATTATTATTATTTAACAGAAAGGAATTATGACATCAGCATGACATCATTGTGACGTCAGCAGTCAACAGACGGTTGACCAGGTCAAACTAACCAGTGGGTCCCACCTGTTATAGACAGTGGACTAACAAAAGTTTAAATTTAACTAAACTGAGGCTAATTAGAAGCTGGGCCCCACACGTCAGTGACTGATTAGGTTTAACTAATTAAGTTTATTTTTAAAAACGTTTGACTAACCTAATTAGGGGTGTGGGCCCCATTAGTCAGTGGCTGGGAATAGTGCCCCGCGTTGACCATGGTCAACGCAGTCAAACAGAGGCGTAGGGGCCCACTGTCAGCGGCACTAGGCGGGACCCACCGGCACCAGGTCAGCGTGGCGGTCGGAGCAACACCGGCGGCCATTTCCTGCGGCGGCGTGGCTCGGGATCCACCGGAAAATGGCCATAGGCCATCATTTTGGAAGCGGATGGCCACGTTCGAACGCGCACGAGACGGCGCATCCAGCGGTGGCACTAGCACGGCCGGAGATGGACTAAAAGGACGGCGGCGAGCCGCGAGGCGGACGTCGGAGTTCGGCCGTCGTCGGGTTCGGAGTTACGGTGCGCTAAGCGAGCAGCGTGAGGCATCTACAGCGTCTACACCATGCAGCGAATGCAACGGGGGCACGCACGGGACCAAAAGGTCGCCGCGGCCATGCCGGCAACGAGCTCGCGCGGCAGTGGGTTCGGTCGTAGCGGTAGGGGGAGCTAGAGGGCGCGCGAGAGGGAACAGAGAGATGGGGGAGGAATAGGGGCTCACCTTGCGGCACGCACGGTGGCCCTTGGAGGTTTAGTAGCAGTAGAGATGGCGCTGGAGACGAAGAAGATCGACGGCAGCCGGAGATGGGGACGAGGACGAACGGCGGCTGCGGTGCTTTCCAGTTCCAGCGGAGGGCGCCAGTCGAAGGAGTCGACCCCGACGGAGCTCACCGACAGGGTCAGCGGGCGCGAGGCCACCGGTGGCCGCGACAACGACGGAGGGCGGCGGCGACTGCGCTCGGAGGTGGACGGGGAACGAGGGAGGAGGCGAGGAGGAATCTGGTGGGGAGAGGGAGAGACGGAGTGGGGCAAGTGGTGAGGTGAGTGGGAGAGGCGCCCGAGGCATCGCCCTTATCCCCTCGAGGCGGCGCCGGCGAGGTGGGTTCGGTGGCGACCGCGCCCTGTAGCGGCGCGCGACCGAGGAACAGGAAGGGGGTGCGGTGCGGGGAGCTGGGCCGACTGGGCCGGCCAGGCTGGTTGAGGTCCAGGGGGATTAGGTGGGCCGGTCGGCGCAATGGGCTAAGGCCCATGGAGCCAAGGGGCTTCTCCTTCTTCTTTTTCTCCTTGCTTTCCCTTTTTTAAAAGCTTTTCTGTTTTAGCTATTTTAGGCCACTTAGACATTTTGCAAAAAAGTTGGTTCACCACCAATATTACCAAAAGAATATGTTCCACATGATGAACATTTTAGTTTTCATGTCTGAGCATTTTTGAATTTCACACATAAATTCAAATTGAATTCAACTGGAATTTGAAATGGAATATTGATCAAAGTGACCAAGCACTGTTATAGCAAAATGATTAGCTTGATCTCAGGGATTACTGTAGCATCATTACACCGGCGTGTTACAGATCATGAACATAGGCATCTCGTCCGTGTCAAGTAGACCGAAACGATTCTGCATCTACTACTATTACTCCACACATCGACCGCTATCCAGCATGCATCTAGAGTATTAAGTTCATAAGAACAGAGTAACGCATTAGGCAAGATGACATGATGTAGAGGGATAAACTCAAGCAATATGATATAAACCCCATCTTTTTATTCTCGATGGCAACAATACAATACGTGTCGTTTACCTTTCTGTCAATGGGATCGAGCACCGCAAGATTGAACCCAAAGCTAAGCACTTCTCCCATTGCAAGAAAGATCAATCTAGTAGGCCAAACAAAACCGATAATTCGAAGAGACTTGCAAAGATATTAAATCATGCATATAAGAATTCAGAGAAGAATCAAATATTGTTCTTAGATAATCTGGATCATAAACCCACAATTCATCGGATCTCAGCAAACACACCGCAAAAAGAATTACATCGAATAGAACTCCAAGAAAATCGAGGAGAACTTTGTATTGAGATTCAGAGAGAGAGAGAAGAAGCCATCTAGCTAATAACTATGGACCCGAAGGTCTATGGTAAACTACTCACACATCATCGGAGAGACTATGGTGTTGATGTAGAAGCCCTCCGTGATCGAATCCCCCTCCGGCAGATCGCCGGAAATGGCCCCAAGATGGGATCTCACGGGTACAGAACGTTGCGGTGGAAAAGTGGTTTCGTGGCTCTCCTAGATGTTTTCCGGGTATAAGAGTATATATAGGCGAAAGAAGTAGGTCGGTGGAGCTATGAGGGGCCCACGAGGGTGGGGGCGCACCTACCCCCTGGGTGCGCCCTCCTGCCTCGTGGCCACCTCGTTGCTTCCTTGACGTCCACTCCAAGTCTCCTGGGTTGCGTTTGTTCCAAGAAAGATCCTCGCGAAGGTTTCGTTCTGTTTGGATTCCGTTTGATATTCCTTTTCTGCGAAACACTGAAATAGGCAAAAAACTGCAATTTGCACTGGGCCTTCGGTTAATAGGTTAGTCCCAAAAATAATATAAAAGAGCATATTAAAGCCCATTAAACATCCAAAACAGATAATATAATAGCATGGAACAATCAAAAATTATAGATACGTTGGATACGTATCACACCTCCCACGGATTGATAAACCTTAGGTCATCCACTTGAAGGAAAATTGCTACTGTCCTACAAAACTCTGCGCTTGGAGGCCCAACACGAGTCTACAAGAATAAATTTGTGTAGTAGACATCACCCAGTTTCACCGCGAGCAACTCCGTGAACAACACCACCGCACCATCACCTGCTCGCGCAACCGGGCCTGCTCTCGCACCCGCACCCACACCCGCTCATAACAGCCCGTCCTCGGTCTCTGGTGCGCTAGGCGGGCCTTCGTCTTTGGCTAAGCTCGACACCCTCATGGTAATTACATGTCGCACCAACATATATCTAGAATATTTCATTTCTGTTACCTTTCGGATGTTTTACGCCACAGACATGTGTTTGCAGGCCGAAGAGACCCCATGCACCATACTCTACTTGATCAAAGGCCAGAAGGTGGACGTGGGAAAGGGGATGATAACGAAGCCCTTGGAACTCACGTTCCACAGCCAGCCGATGCCTGCTGGGCACTGTAGGATTACCTTATCGAGTGTGAAATCGAGGCACGATGATTTGCCTCCTCCAGTACGGCTAGGGGAGAGGACGACGAGACCTCGCTGTGGATTGGAAGCTGCAAGGGTTGGGTGCTGCTATGGCCGAAGAATCTTCTTCGTCTGGAGCCGGCTGAGAGCACACCAATAACCACACATCAACAAGAAGGTATGGAGACCACCACCCAGCCTACGCAATTACTAGGGCCTGTAGTGCCGGGTGAGAGCGGCGGACGATGTGATGAAGGGGGTCCAAGAATGGATGATGAGATGGAGGAGGACCCAATGAGTTTCCTCAATACAGACGGCTATGACGGTGACTTAGATATGATGAGTCAGCCATATGACGAATCAGGCTATCAGCATGCTGATGATGATATGGATGATCTTCCTGGGTAGGAACATCCTAGCAGGGATTGCAAGAAGTGGCTCTTCATGAAATCCTCACAGGACACGCCTGAAGATGCCGCCTCAACACAGGCTCAACTAGCCGGGGGTTGTACAGTGCTTAGCCCGACAACACTGGGGCAGGGGTTAAGGAAGGGTCTGGAAGGTCATCCCAAGAAAAAGGAGAGGAAGAGACCGGGGAAGATAGGCTCAGCTGCCTACAAACAAGCCAGAGCACATAGCAGCCAGACGGTGGATTTTGAAGAGCGTGTACCCATCAAAGGTGCGGCCATGTTCCATGTCACGTGCAAGCCAATGCTACCGCCGACACCGCTGGAGGCACTATCAGGGGATCTCAGGAGACTGTACGACCATGTGATGTCAACTGAGAAAAGCCTACTAGCCTCGAAGGATCCAGGATATCCGACATACGGGGCTCATGTGCCTGAGGGGAAGTGCTACATCGACACACGGCCCGCGGAGGTGTTCTTCCAGCGGTTTGACCATATCTTCGAGAATTTTCTGACAAGGCGGCTGATTTTACAATCATCCGCCTTTTTGCACTACATATGAGCTCCGTCATGAAGAGAGAAGAAGTCTCGCAAATCTGTGTGGTGGATCCATACTACATGCACGAGTCCTTCTTGAGTCTCGGCGACTTTGAGCGTGAAACTGCTAGGGAGCACCTCCAAAACTTCATGGTACAGAATAAGGACCAGGAAATTGTCCTCCTGCCTTATCATCCAAAGTAAGTCAGTGCCGAACAACCCTTTCATACATTTCAATCATTCCTTCTCGCTCATATGGAGAATAATTTGAGGTGTGTTTTTTTCGCAGCAATGGGCGCGCCATCCTTATCGTTCTTTACCCGCGAGTCTCCCACGCCGTGTATTTCGACCCTACCAGAAACTACTAGGAGAAGGACTACACCCACATAATGAATATTCTAGATGATGCTCTCCAAGGCTTCAGCTTGAGGGGTGGCCACCTGCAGATCAGGAAACAAAGGAACAAGAAGACGGGTTTCTCGAATAAAACTAACTTCTACTGCATCCATGTCCCAAAACCAAGCATGAACGATGGATTCTACCTCCTCCATCTCATGACTGAGTTCAGAAGGATCACCAAAAGCTTCGCATGACAAGAAAAAACGATGATCAGATCCCCAAGTGGGTAGAATCTCATGGAGAAGCGGATTATAAACTTAGAGATGACTTCTTTCGCATCCAGAGGGACATTGCGACGATCATCATGAAAGAAGTCATCGATGAGAAGGGGATGTTTCACCACGACCCTATATCACGAGCTGACGTTCGAACTCGCATAGGATTTCACGCTGTTCAAGAAGCTAGGGTCCATCCTCGATGATATGGACGGATGGAACTTCTAGTGATTTACGATGCCGATGATGATAATATGTGTCGGTTGAACTTGTATAGTTTCTGTAGTGATGAACCTTTGTGATGTCCACGGTCCCTGCCGAACTTGCGTAATGCTACTTTGTTAGTTTGGGTACGATGACCTGCGTACCTCTAGTTAATTAGTTTGCGTACTATATGTTGCATCTATTTGCTAACCCTTTCTTTTTCGTGTTGCTCAAGTATATTTTGTTGCATATGATTGTACATTCTCTTGATGAAGATGCATCTCTAACAGGTACCAAGATTCTTGATGGCGAAGAAGTAGTGCTATGTCGTGTACAAAGGGAAGGTTTCGGGAGTGTACGACGAGTGGCCTGAGTATCAGGCGCAAGTGGATGGGGTCTCGGGCGCCAGCCATAAAGGCTTCAAAAGCAGACAAGAAGCAGAAGCTAGTTACTTGAGTTTCACGCTAGCGCGAGAGGGGACTCATAACCGCCGCCTCATGTACTGCATAGTTCCGCTCTCACTCATAGTGATAGCTCTTCTCGCGTATATCATTGTTTAGATGGATGACGATGTAGTTGCAAGTATTCAAGACTTGTATCTCTATTTTCAACATGACGACGAGAGACCACTTTGTGTTGGATGATGATTATGATGATGACATGATTTGATGAGACTATTTGTATGTATATGCTATGATTACATTTGTATGTGTATGATATGCTAGAGATTATTGTATAAATCCCTAAACAAAATTCAGCAGCACAAAATATGGAGCAGAAAAAAATTCAGAAACTAATAACAATAGCGCGGGGTATGGCTTTAGCAGCAGCGAGGTCTTAGCAGTAGCACTCTTTGTACTAGGGCTCTACATCTATTAGCAGCAGCGCGTGTTGGGACGAATGCTAATGTTATCCCTAGATAGCAGTAGCGTTGGTCAAACCGCGCTACTGATAAGTGTTAACTGTAGCGCCGTATCAGTAGCGCGGCCACCCACGCTACTGCTATGCATTTGACCCGTGCTACTGCTACGCTTTTCCCTAGTAGTGGGAGAGAGAAGGAAGTGGGAATCCTATTCCACACTTGCCTTTCCTCCTTCCCCTTTCCTTCTCCACCTTGGCCGGCCCATATGGGGGGCCCACCAGCCCCTTGTGGCTGGTGCGTTCCCCTCTTGGCCCATAAGGCCCATATCTTTTGTCGGGGGTGCCCGGAACCCCTTCCGGTGACCCGATATGTACCCGGTACCCTCCGGAACACTTCAGGTGTCCGAATACTATCGGCCTATATATCAATCTTTACCTCTCGACCATTTCGAGACTCCTCGTCATGTCCGTGATCTCATCCGGGACTCCGAACAACATTCGGTCACCAAATCACATAACTCATATAATACTATATTGTCAGCGAACGTTAAGCGTGCGGACCCTATGGGTTTGAGAACTATGTAGACATGACCGAGACACCTCTCCAGTCAATAACCAATAGCGGAACCTGGATGCCCTTATTGGCTCCTACATATTCTACGAAGATCTTTATTTTTCAAACCGTTATGACAACATACGTAATTCCCTTTGTCCATCGGTATGTTACTTGTCCGAGATTCGATCGTCGGTATCTTCATACCTAGTTAAATCTCGTTACCGGCAAGTCTCTTTACTTGTTCCATGATACATCACCTCGTGACTAACTCCTTAGTCATTTGCTTGCAAGCTTATGATGTGTATTACCGAGAGGGCCCAGAGATACCTCTCTGATACTCGGAGTGACAAATCCTAATCTCGATCTATGCCAACTCAACAAACACCTTCGGAGATACCTGTAGAGCATCTTTATAATCACACAATTACGTTGTGACGTTTGATAGCACACAAGGCATTCCTCCGGTATCCAAGAGTTGCATGATCTCATAGTCGAAGGAATATGTATTTGACATGAAGAAAGCAATAGCAATAAAACTGGGCGATCATAATGCTAAGCTAACGGATGGGTATTCTCCATCACATCATTCTCCTAATGATGTGACCCCGTTATCAAATGACAACTCATGTCCATGGTTAGGAAATCTTAACCATCTTTGATCAATGAGCTAGTCAAGTAGAGCCTCACTAGGGACATGGTGTTTGTTTATGTATTCACACATGTATTTAGGTTTCCGATCAATACAATTCTAGCATGGATAATAAACCTTTATCATGAATAAGGAAATATAAAATAAGAACTTTATTATTGCCTCTAGGGCATATTTCCTTCAATGTGGAGGAGTATTTAGTGATGGCATGTGTACTTAGGTTCTTTGGCATGTTATTCATAGGGTTATCAAGTAGGGTCCTAATAGGGTTATTCACAGTATTAAGTTAGGGATTGAACCTATGTTACTCCAATATCATGCTATTGTTTATATTTGCAATGCTTCGATGACTGTATTGTGTTACCAGATTTGATATGACTTGTACCCGGCAGAAGTGCTACCGGGTGCGGCAAGCCGCACTTCCTACCTAGTGATTCAGAATGGCATAATAGACCATCACCATGATAAAGCATGCTGAAATAGTCAGGGATATGAGCAAACCTCTCTTTCACAGCTGTTCTTGAAGCTCCACTGCTATTGCCACCTTCGCTTCCTACTTGACCACTACCTCCTGATGAAGTCAAACCTTGACCAAAGAGGCATTGCAACACCTACAACATTGGAACAAACTAAAATAAGGCAATGGCGCAATGCACATAAATACTTGTTACCTACCTAGTATTTTCAATTTCTTCCAAATGTACTTTCAATTTGTAAGCAGTATTATAGTATTTTACAAGCTAATAGATAAAAGTTGTGACCAAAGCTAGTGATACACTCAAGCCATAAAATTTTCCTTCTGAATCTCAACTGAACGCCAAGCAAATGGATGCCTCAGAATGAAAGCATGGAGACGAATAATGAATGAGCGCGGGCCACAAATTAGAGACCGGTGGATCTCTGTGCTACATAATGGAGATGGAGGGGTTTTTCTATTTTATTCAATTTTACTTGATAGAGAGGAGTGGGTCCTAGTACATGTCATGTGCTCGGAAGTTATTTGCCTAGGATGATAACAATTAGCTATTAGTGGTTAACTTATGATGATGATGGTGAGATATTGTTATATTATTATGATGATGTTGAGTTGTTATATCACTACGCTGATGATGAGTTGTTATATCATTATGATGATGATGATGAGTTTTTATATCATTACTAGTGTACAAAAATATGAATAAGGTTGTATAAGTACAATATAAATATGTAGAAATGAAATACATAGATTTAATAGTGGCGCGGGGTACTACCCAGCGCTACAGCTACTTAGTAGTAGTGTGTGACAAACCCCGTTGCTAATATAACTACATAAGTAGTAATAGCGCAAGGTCACGCCCGCGCTACTACTAACTGGTTAGTTGTAGCGCGCTAGCAGTAATGCGGGCCCCGCGCTACTGCTAGTCTTATAGCCCACGCCACTACTAAGCTTATAACCTGCGCCATTACTAGGCTTATAACAAGTATCCCTAGTAGTGGTCATAGAATGAGACAAACACAAGAGACAACTCCATAGTAATCAGGCACATACCTGACATTAATTATTCAAAGTCATTGCATCAATCCCTCATACAAATACATAGGATTGCAATGCTATACCTCAACTAATTGCCTTACCGAATTACTCACACATGATGATCGGATCGCAAGAGCAAATCACTGAAGACATAATGATGAATGATTTATTGATAACATGTCTTACAATGGTTGATGTATGTGATACACGATTACAAGTATGGATAACTTGAAGGAGAGGTATTGCGGTGATGGTGATGGCGGCAGCTACGATGGTGAGATGGAAAATGGCGGCGGCTAGGTTTGGAAGATGACATATGTTTTGCGAATGGTGCTCTTGACGCCCTCCTATTGAGATTCTGGTGTTGGCCCGTTTATAATACTTGGAGGGTTGGACTTGATGGAGTTGCCAGCACTTTGTAGGAGCGCTGATACGAGCGCATGCGCTCATACCATGCGCATTCTTGCGCACTTTGGATAGATAGTTGTGCCTCTAATTTCTTACATTCCTTCTCAATTTTCCTTGTTTACTTAGAAGTGATGATATATCTTGATGTTTGGCCTCTTTTTCTATGAAAAAAAAATAAACAGAGAAATTTGCGATCTCTCGCATTCATTAGTCACTAGTAGCAATATCAGATTGATTTTCTCATGATTTTCAAGATTATCTGGTTTAAACAATGGTGTGATGAGCGTAAAAATACCACTCGTCACTTTTACACATACATATGGCCTAATTAGTAGATAACACATAATCACACCTAGAAAGGGCCCACCAAAACACTGCATTATAGAAAAAAGGAAACATACACCATCATCATTCTCACACAACAAACCAAATAAAAAAACATGAAATCCAACAACACAAACAGCACAACAAAGTGCGTGCAACCCTTCTACTACCAAGAAAAGCCAAACTTGTTGAAGAAATCGTCTTAAACAAGTAAAAACTGAGACCAACCATCCACGATGGATATGTCTCACGGCACTCTCTCCGAATCCTACCTACGTTAGCATGCAAAGAGCACATTGCTCTAATACAACGCGTTCAAGAATGAATAATTGCTCCACCGTTGATGTTGGTTGTTCTTGCCATATGAAACTGCAAAAAAAAGGTCTCGCCATATGCAAGACGGGCTATCAGCCCCGAAGCGCACCTTCACAACATCATCTTTGCAAAGGTTGGCATGCACGCCATGTCACCACCGATCAACTGCCGCCACTAGATGTGCCACAAAGATGATAATGTCAGCAAGGGGCGCTTTAGCCCACGATCGAGCCAGTACTTGCCTCGATGGCATTTGTCGACAACGGTGACAGAGAGGAGTGTAAAATGGACACAAATAACCTAGAGGCAAAATGAATTTAAATAATAAACTCCCGACGAAAGAATTTCACAGATCTAACCCTTTTGTGTACCGCCTATCCGAAAGGCGCTATTCTCTATAGTGTAGCGCCGCTCTGGCGGGCGCTACCCTCCTGCCAACGTGGCGTGGCGGGTCCTGGCAGCCGGTAGAGTAGCGCCTTCAAATGGGGCACTATCTATGTAGGCTAGCACCGGAGGGCCAAGCGTTATGCTATGCATAGGTCGTATAGGTCGGCACTCATGTCGTGTTTCCATTGCCCAGGCTCTGCTTCTGCATAGTTTAGATACCCACGCCCGTTACCTATCGACACTAATCTAGTATATGAATTGGTTGTGTACATTCTTCTCATGCAAGAGATCCTGGGATCAAATCCCCTCTCTACCGCCGAATATCCTCAACTTGGCCTACTGATTATGCAAGTCTCGTTGCCAACTTATCATGCCCACCATCGCACCCGATCCGCACAAGGAAGTGTTGGATTTAAGCGCCCTAACCATCATATCGTCGCATTCGGACCGCACCCAAATCATGGTGGCCATCCAAGGCAACAACTTGCCCTACCCCCAGCCGAGGGAGGAGGGAAACATTGTCTCTGCCATGCTCCAGGTTTATGGTCGTCCACCAAGCAGGCTTTGTCTGCCAACTTCTTCCCGTGACAACGAGGGGCCAAAAGGGAAGAGGTAGTTAGGGCTGCAGCTTTTTAATGGAGGTAGTGGTCCCCCATGCTGACCCTAGGAGAGGTGGGAGTGAGTGATTTTGTTGTGCCAAATATAATGCACATGAATGAATAAATTGTTTAACCTGCTTTAACATGGGAGAAATTTTTGACCTAAAAGAACAGATAAAGCAACATTTTAGTGACTTTGACTTGGCACCAAGCCCTCATATTGTAGAATATTTTTTATGTGCACATGCCTAATCATAAACTCGAAACCTCTATTAGGATATTTCTGAGATCGTACGCTTTATGTATCTCTATCAAGATATTTAGGATACGCATATAGTGTGTACATTATAATCATGCGAGTATCACAAATTGATTTGCAAAAACATGAGATTTTCTGTTTCTTCCTTTTTTCTCACATTTATCGGGACTGAGATTCAATATATTTTAAAGGTGCACTATAAAGAAGTAACAACTAATGTAATAGTTGAAATATAGCACTCTGCACAAACATTATTAAGTGATGAACATTATAACCGCAATGTAAAGAAAATATTATTAATATTTAATAACATTATCATCTAGTTATTTATCATGAAAAAGTATCAAAAATTAACTATGATTGTTTTATGATAAAAAATGAGTTAAAATAATTATAAAAGTTTAGTATAAATATTATATTTATTTCAACACATCATGTAGCCTAGAAATTGTTTGATCCACCTTTGTTGGTGATTCATTTTCATATTTTTACAATAATCGTTCACGAACTATCTTTATTTCTTGTAGGGATGGCCTAAATAATAAATTCTAAGTATTTGTACACATGTATAATTGACTTAACAGAGAATATAGAAGAAAATGAACAACTAACATGAATACTATAAATCTGGTTAAAATAATAATAATAAGTGACTCGAGACTCCTGGACTCTCGCCCATACATCAACTATGTTTTTCTACGATATATTTCAGAAACTTTGAAGAATAAGGAAGAGATAGCTCATCTTGAGATGTCACATCTAGTATTTGAAATTAAAAATATAAAAATATTTGTGCATTGGTCGTTTTTGTAAGAAACTTCCTGTAGGAAATTCTAATATGGGCTATTGGTCTATGACAATATAAGGATCCAATAAAATTTATCATATACTAACATTTAGAAATAATAATTTAACTTAGTTCCTAAACAAAAATTGAATCATATAGACGTTAATGTTTCAAAATCTAGTCAATGTTTGCCATTGTTTTCTTCTAGTTATAAGAATGTTATTCTTCTATTTTGGTTTTCTTTATACAAGTGACGTCTTGGATTTTTGTCATCATGTCAATGCTTGTTGACTTGAGTCCGGACACAAGAAACTATTCAAATATGTAAACTTGTAAATAATTGTCAAGGAAATCGATGGAATTACGACGACGTGTAAGAAAAAACGATTTCTATTATCTATTATATTAGGATTTGTACTTTTTCTTATTTGAGGGTGCACAAAATATGTATATTCCACACCTGTTTTGTTGAAGAGTGTGTATTCGGTGATGTTTGTTTGTTTTTTCCTTAGTCTTTACCAAGTTTTACAGAAATTAATAAATGCGTACATGCAATGCACGCTAATATTTGCAAGTAAATTAATTACATAAACATAATAGGTAAGATATCACTTTCGTGTTAATTATGTGATTAGTGCTCACGGTGATATTTGGTATGATATTAATTGCATATTAAACATGTTGAGCCCCCACCATTGGAGCAATCCACGTCGTTGGTTTGAAGTTATTTGATGGCAGAGATTAATTAGATCTACCCCTTAGGGGCTTTTTATATTGGTATAGATACATATTTGGGCAACATTTGTTATAGTTCTTTTTCACGGAATCATTAGAGTTTCAGGAAATCCCTTCACGGTTACTTGGAAAAGTGGGATCTGATAGAGATAGATGAAAGTAAATAAACGGTAAAGTAAATATTTTTGGTATTTTTGGTTTATAGATCGGAAAGTAAAAGATTGCAAAATAGTATATCAAAAACTTATATGATGGAAAATAGAAACTTATATGATGGAAAATAGACCCGGGGGCCATAGGTTTCACTAGAGGCTTCTCTCAAGTTAGAAAATAATATGGTGGGTGAACAAATTACTGCCAAGCAATTGATAGAAAAGCGCAAAGTTATGACTACCTCTAAGGCAATGATCATGAATACAGGCATCACATCCGTGTCAACTAGACCGAAACGATTCTGCATCTACTACTATTACTCCACACATCGACCACTATCTAGCATGCATCTAGAGTATTAAGTTCATAAAGAATGGAGTAAAGCATTAAGTAAGATGACATGATGTAGAGGAATTAACTCAAGCAATATGATGAAAACCCCATCTTTTTATCCTCGATGGCAACAATACAATACATGTTGCCCCTACTGTCACTGGGAAAGGACACTGCAAGATTGAACCCAAAGCTAAGCACTTCTCCCATTGCAAGAAAAACCAATCTAGTTGGCCAAACCAAACCGATAGTTCAAAAAGAATTACAAAGATATCAAATCATGCATAAAATAATTCAGAGAAGATTCAAATAATATTCATAGATAAGTTGATCATAAATCCACAATTCATCGGATCTCGGCAAACACACCGCAAAAAAGTATTACATCGAATAGATCTCCAAGAACATCGAGAATCAAAGAGAGAGAAGAAGCCATCTAGCTACTGATGTCTGCTACGTAACTTTATTCTTGTAGAAAAGTGTTGGGCCTCCAAGCACACAGTTTTCTAGGACAGTAGCAATTTTCCCTCAAGCGGATGACCTAAGGTTTATCAATCCGTGGGAGGCGTAGGACGAAGATGGTCTCTCTCAAACAACCCTGCAACCAAATAATAAAAAGTCTCTTGTGTCCCCAACACACCAAATACAATGGTAATTTGTATAGGTGCACTAGTTCGGTGAAGAGATGGTGATACAAGTGTAATATGGATAGTAGATATTTAGTTTTGTAATAAGAACAATAAAAAACAGCAAGGTAGCAATAGGTAAAGCGGAGCACAAACGGTATTGCAATGCTTGAAAATGAGGCCTAGGGTCCGTACTTTCGCTAGTGCAATCTCTCAACAGTGCTAATATAATTGGATCATATAACCACCCCTCAAAGTGCGATGAAGAATCACTCCAAAATTCCTATCTAGCGGAGAACATAAGAAGAAATTATTTGTAGGGTACGAAACCACCTCGAAGCTATTCTTTCCGATCGATCTATCCAAGAGTTCGTACTAAAATAACACCAAATAATTTCATATTCGTAATATTCAATCCAACACAAAGAACATGCATCAACCCCTATGCCTAGATTACCCAAATGTCACCTCGGGAATCCGCGAGTTGAGTGCCAAAACACATATCAAGTCAATCAATATGATACCCCATTCTCACCACGAGTATTCATATTCAAGACATATATCAAGTGCTCTCAAATCCATAAAAGTATTCAATCTGATAAAACGAAATCTCAAAGGGAAAACTCAATCCATCACAACAAGATAGAGAGGCGAAAACACCATATGATCCAACTATATTAACAAGGCCCCCGATACATCAAGATCGTGCCATCATGAACACCAGAGAGAGGGAGAGAGAGAGAGAGATTAAACACATAGCAACTGGTACAAACCCTCAGCCCCGAGGGTGGACTACTCCCTCCTCATCATGGTGGCCGCCAGGATGATCAAGATGGCCACCGGTGATGATCCCCCCCCTCCGGCAGGGTGCCAGAACGGGGTCTAGATTGGTTTTCGGTGGCTACAGAGCCTTGCGGTGGCGGAACTTCTAATCTAGGTTAACCCCGAGGGTTTTTGGAATATTTGGGATTTTATAGGGTAAAGAGGGGGTGCGGGAGGCCACCGAGGTGGGCACAACCCACCCCATGCACGCCCAGATGGGTTGTGCCCCCCTCGGGGCACCCCCTGGTGCTTCTATGGCCCACTGGATGTCTTCTGGTCCATAAAAAATGCACAAAAAGTTTCGCGGTGTTTGGACTCCGTTTGATATTGATTTCCTGCGATGTAAAAAACAAGCAAAAAATAGCAACTGGGCACTGGGTCAATAGGTTAGTCCCAAAAAAGATATAAAGTTGTTATAAAATGATTGTAAAACATCCAAGAATGATAATATAACAGCATGAATACTTCATAAATTATACATACGTTCGAGACGTATCAGCATCCCCAAGCTTAATTCCTACTCGTACTCGAGTAGGTAAATGATAAAATAAATAATTTATGAAGTGTGAATGCTAGAAAAGTGCACAAGTTTGAACAATGAAAATTTTAATCACTTTTCCTAGCATCATAACAGCAATTCTTTCTTATAAAACTTCTCATGTTAAAGTAGCAACCAATTCACATGTTAAGGTTCAAACAACGAATTCTCTTGAAACTCAACAACCTAAGTTCTCAGTCACCAAGCAATTGCAATTCAACTCATTCAACAGAGTCTAAGTAAGAGCTCCACATACTCAACCATCATATAGTCTTCTGTGATTGCTAACACTCACCGCATACACATGAGCAAAATGTTTCAACCGGACACATAGAAAGATAGGGGCTTATAATTTCGCCTCCCAACGTATTCATCTCAAGGATGATGTCAACAATAATAACTCATGCTACCCATATCCAACTGGATATATGTGCCTAGATCTTTCCTCGCCACATGATGCTTGCCAAAAGAGAAAAATAAAAAGGAATAGAGGGAAAAACTTTGACTCTTGCATGAAAGTAAATACATAAAAGTAAAAGATAGGCCCTTCGTAGAGGGAAGCAGAGGTTGCCATGCGCTTTTTTTGTATGCTCAACCCCTTATTGCAAAAGAACGTCACGTTGTATTGCCCCTTATGATAGCAACCTTTATTATGCAGTCCGTCACTTTTATTACTTTGCCATCACAAGTTCGTACAATGATCAATTTTCTCTTACACTAAATGATCTAACACTTTTAGAAGCAATTTGTATTGCCTTATTGCACCGATGACAACTTACTAGAAGGATCTTACTCAATCCTTAGGTAGGTAAGGTGGACTCTTGAAAATAATATTTGGGTTTAAGGGTTTTTGGATGCACAAGTAGTATCTCTACTTGGTGCGGAATTTTTGGCTAGCAAAGATGGGGGGCAAGCACCACATGTTGAAGGATCTATGACAATATAACTTCTATGTGAATATGAACAAACATAAACCATTACCTTGTCTTCCTTGTATAACGTCAACAATTTTGGCATATAATATTTTGATGGGGGCTCACAATCACAAAAGATTTCCAAGATAGTGTATTTGCATGTGAAAGTTCTCTTCCTTATAGTAATTATTCAGGAATTGCTTGTATGTCCAATATTGTGATTGTCAAGCTTCAAAAGATTTCACTTCTAAACCCAATGTGAAGCTACCACTAGGCATGATATAATTTCAACTTCATGATATTCAATTCATTCAACAATTTACTCATAGGATATAAGTGAAGAACTAGAGTAAATGACAAGCTACTCCAAAAAGATATAGGTGAAGAAAGGTGGGATGCCTACCGGGGCATCCCCAAGCTTAGATGCTTGATACTTCTTGAAATATTATCTTGGGATGCCTTGGGAATCCCCAAGCTTGAGCTTTTGTGTCTCCTTAATTCCTTTTATGTCACGGTTTCCCTAAATCTTAAAAAACATCATCCACACAAACTCAACAAGAACTCGTGAGATAAGTTCGTATAAACCAATGCGAAAACTTTATCATTCTCTACTGTAACAAATCACTAAAATTATTATTCAACATTGCATACTAAATGCCTGTGCATATTTAATACTCCTATCCTCAAATAGAATCATTAAACAAGCAAACATATGCAAACAATGCAACCAAAACAGCAATCTACCAAAACAGTACAGTCTGTAAAGAATGCAAGAGTATCAATACTTATTCAACTCAAACAATTCTGAAAATTTAACACACTATATAAAATTTACCAGAGCTTATTTTGCAAAAAGTTTCAGCATTTTATCACATTCTGACTTCTCTAGGGAATTTTTGCAACAGCGATAAACTTTCTGTTTTGAAACAGCAACATGTATACTTGCAAAATAAGCATGGTAAAGGTTATCCTTGACATTTTTATTGACAAGAAAGATGCAAAGTATTATTCTAAATAACAGCTAGAAAATCCTAACAAAATAAAATGACGCTCCAAGTAAAACTCATATCATGTGACGAATGAAAACATAGCTCCAACTGAGGTTACCGATAATGTTCGAGACGAAAGAAGGGACGCCTTCCGGGGAATACCCAAGCTTAGAAGCTTGGATCTTCCTTGAATATTACCTTGGGGGTGCCTTGGGCATCCCCAAGCTTAGGGTCTTGTCACTCCTTATTCTCCTCATATTGATATCTCACCCAAAACTTCAATCACACAAAACTTAACGGAACTTCGTGAGATAGGTTAGTATGATAAAGATCAAACCATTTCACTTTGGTACTGTCAAAGACAAGATTCATAATTTTTTCCACACAATGCTACTCTAGCATATCATTTCCACAATTTATATTGAGCAATATAAGCCATAAAAATTAGAAAAAAGTAAACTATGCATTGAAAACAGAATCTATCAAAAATAGAACAGTCTGTAGTAATCTGTACACCAACCATATTTTTGCTACTCCAAAAATCCTGAAAAATTAGGACAACGTAGAGAATTTGTATATATATCATCTGTAAAAATATCAGAATTTTCCACGCTCCAATAAAATATAAGAATTCCTGCACTGGACGCAAAAGTTTAGGTTTTTGCACAGATTGAAGTCAACTATCATCCACACTATCCCAAGAGCTTTACTTGGCACTTTATTGAAACAAAAGCAATAAAACATGATCACTACAGTAGTATAATCATGTGAACACACAAAAACAGAAGATAAAAGTTATGGGTTGTCTCCCAACAAGCGCTTTTCTTTAATGCCTTTTAGCTAGGCATAATGAGTTCAATGATGCTCGCATAGAAGGTACGAATTGAAATATAAAGGGAGCATCATGAATCATAAGTTCCTCTCTCATAATAATTTTCAGTAGCATCATGAATAGATTCATTAATATAACCATCACATAAAGCATTCTTTTCATGATCCAAAAGCATAGAAAATTTATTACTCTCCATATAAGCAATTTTATTTTTATTCATGATAGTGGGAGTATCATAGGGAACTCGAATACTATAAATTGTTCCCACATTAAAAGAGTAATGTTCAGAAAAAAGGTAATCATAACTATGACAAGTTTTATAAATATAATCATCACTACTTTTTATAACATAAGTATCATCACAATAATCATCATAAGTAGCAACTTTGTTCTCATCATAGATAGGAGGCATGCAATCATCATAGCTAATTTGATCGTTCAAATTAGGGGGACTAAAAAGATCATCTTCATTAAACATAGCATCCCCAAGCTTGCGACAAACATTAATTGCAGCAAGATTATCGAACATGTCATTCTCATCAAACATAGCATCCCCAAGCTTGTGGCTTGGCATATCATAAGCATAATCACTCTCATTATTAATAGTATGAATAGCACCAACGGTATAACAATTCATCATAATTTCCCAAGTTGGTGCGAAAAAAAATTCCAAGATTATAAGAAGTATCATTATCTTCCCAATCATAATCATCACAACAAGCAATAGGCATAACAAAATCATCATCAAGTGCATCATCTTCCACAATTATTTTTGATTCATTTTCATGAGGCACAATAATAATAGGAGCAACATTATTTGGGAGAGATACCTTTTTATCTCTATTCTTTCTTCTTTTCTTCTTCTTCATCACATATGTGTGGGTTTAATTAATTTTTCAAGCTTCTTGTTGAAGAGATTGATTGGATAGGAAGCTCCTCCTCGTTACCTAATTCATCATAATAAACATTAGGAGGGTATTGGGAAATATTTTCCCTTTCATTAGTACTCTCTTCACATTCTATTTGTTTTCTTGTCTTTAGATAGTTGGCAATATAAAGATTCTCAAATCAATTTACCACACACATATAAATTTCCTCTAGATCAAAATCAAGAAGTCTCTCGAGATTAAATTTTGGAATACCCTTAGTTATACGTTTCATTTCTTCATACCCCAAAAGAAGACTAAGCTCTTTATGATGCTCAAGGGTAATCAAGTTATCACAATTTTTGGACATGACTTGATCATGAAATAATTTGCATTGCAGATTTAAATGACCATGTTCATTGCAAAGTTCACAAGGATGGCGAAAAAATTAAATCTTTCAGCACAATCATCTAGCCTCTCTTGTAACTTTTTCGTTTCTAAATATTTATGCTTCTTACCAAATCTATCTTCCCTTTTTGGTGTGCATTTGCACTCCCAATTCACTCTGCAAAAATTGACATTCTTATAGGAGACATTTTTATTATGACTAGTGCAATCATCATTAATATTTTGGATATTCATAGAATTCATACTGACAACATTGCAATCATGCTCATCATTCAAATATTTTGTGCCAAACATTTTATTAACTTCTTCTTTTAACAATTGAGCACAATTTTCCGATCCATCATTTTCAAGAAAGATATTATAAAGATGATCAATAATATGATGCAACCTCCATTCCATTTTTTAGTTTTATTTTATAAACCAAACTAGTGATAAAAAAGAAAATAAAAGATTCAATTGCAAGATCTAAAGATATACCTTCATGCACTCACCTCCCCGGCAACAGCGCCAGAAAAGAGCTTGATGTCTACTATGCAACTTTATTCTTGTAGACACGTGTTGGGCCTCCAAGCGCAGAGTTTTGTAGGACAGTAACAATTTTCCCTCAAGTGGATGACCTAAGGTTTATCAATCCGTGGGAGGCGTTGGACGAAGATGGTCTCTCTCAAACAACCCTGCAACCAAATAATAAAAAGTCTCTTGTGTCCCCAACACACCAAATACAATGGTAATTTGTATAGGTGCACTAGTTCGGCAAAGAGATGGTGATACAAGTGTAATATGGATAGTAGATATTGATTTTTGTAATAAGAACAATAAAAACAGCAAGGTAGCAATAGGTAAAGCGGAGCACAAACGGTATTGCAATGCTTGAAAATGAGGCCTAGGGTCCATACTTTCGCTAGTGCAATCTCTCAATAGTGCTAATATAATTGGATCATATAACAACCCCTGAAAGTGCGATGAAGAATCACTCCAAAGTTCTTATCTAGCAGAGAACATAAGAAGAAATTATTTGTAGGGTACGAAACCACCTCGAAGCTATTCTTTCCGATCGATCTATCCAAGTGTTCGTACTAAAATAACACCAAATAATTTCGGATTCATAATATTCAATCCAACACAAATAACCTCAAAGAGTGCCCCAAGACTTCTACCGGAGAAACAAAGACAAGAACATGCATCAACCCCTATGCGTAGATTACCCCAATGTCACCTCGGGAATCCGCAAGTTGAGTGCCAAAACACATATCAGGTGAATCAATATGATACCCCATTGTCACCATGAGTATACATATGCAAGACATATATCAAGTTCTCTCAAATCCATAAAAGTATCCAATCAGATAAAACGAAATCTCAAAGGGAAAACTCAATCCATCACAACAAGATAAAGAGGGGAAAACACCATATGATCCAACTATATTAACAAAGCCCCCAATACATCAAGATCGTGACATCAAGAACACGAGAGAGAGAGAGAGAGAGAGAGAAAGAGATTAAACACATAGCTACTGGTACAAACCCTCAGCCCCGAGGGTGGACTACTCCCTCCTCATCATGGTGGCCGCCAGGATGATGAAGATGACCACCGGTGATGATCCCTACTCCGGCAGGGTGTCCGAACGGGGTCTAGATTGGTTTTCGATGGCTACAGAGCCTTGCGGCGGCGGAACTTCTGATCTAGGTTAACCCCGAGGGTTTTTGGAATATTTGGGATTTTATAGGGTAAAGAGGGGGTGCGGGAGGCCACCGATGTGCGCCCTAATGGGTTGTGCCCCCCTCGGGGCACCCCCCAGGTGCTTCTCTGGCCCACTGGATGTCTTCTGGTCCATAAAAAATCCACAAAAAGTTTCGCGGTGTTTGGACTCTGTTTGATATAGATTTCCTGCGATGTAAAAAACAAGCAAAAATAGCAACTGGCACTGGTGATACGTCTCCAACGTATCTATAATTTTTGATTGCTCCATGCTATATTATCTATTGTTTTGGACATTATTGGGCTTTATTATTCACTTTTATATTATTTTTTGGGACTAACCTATTAACCGGAGGCCCAGCCCAGAATTGCTGTTTTTTGCCTATTTCAGAGTTTCGCACAAAAGGAATATCAAACGGAGTCCAAACGGAATGAAACCATCGGGAACGTGATTTTTAGGAAGATTATGATCCAGGAGACTTGGACCCTACGTCAAGAAACAAAGGAGGAGGCCACGAGGTAGGGGGCGCGCCCCCCCCCCCCCCCCAGGGCGCGCCCTCCACCCTCGTGGGCCCCCTGTTGCTCCACCGACGTACTCCTTCCTCCTATATATACCTACGTACCCCCAAACGATCAGATACGGAGCCAAAACCCTAATTCCACCGCCGCAACCTTCTGTACCCACGAGATCCCATCTTGGGGCCTGTTCCGGAGCTCCGCCGGAAGGGGAATCGATCACGAAGGGCTTCTACATCATCATCATAGCCTCTCCGATGAAGTGTGAGTAGTTTACCTCAGACCTTCGGGTCCATAGTTAGTAGCTAGATGGCTTCTTCTCTCTTTTTGGATCTCAATACAATGTTCTCCCCCTCTCTCGTGGAGATCTATTCGATGTAATCTTCTTTTTGCGGTGTGTTTGTTGATACCGATGAATTGTGGGTTTATGATCAAGATTATCTATGAACAATATTTGAATCTTCTGAATTCTTTTATGTATGATTGGTTATCTTTGCAAGTCTCTTCGAATTATCAGTTTGGTTTGGCCTACTAGATTGATCTTTCTTGCAATGGGAGAAGTGCTTAGCTTTGGGTTCAATCTTGCGGTGTCCTTTCCCAGTGACAGTAGGGGCAGCAAGGCACGTATTGTATTGTTGCCATCGAGGATAACAAGATGGGGTTTTTTATCATATTGCATGAATTTATCCCTCTACATCATGTCATCTTGCTTAAGGCGTTACTCTGTTTTCATGAACTTAATACTCTAGATGCATGCTGGATAGCGGTCGATGAGTGGAGTAATAGTAGTAGATGCAGGCAGGAGTCGGTCTACTTGTCTCGGACGTGATGCCTATATACATGATCATACCTAGATATTCTCATAACTATGCTCAATTCTGTCAATTGCTCAACAGTAATTCGTTCACCCACCGTAAATACTTATGCTCTTGAGAGAAGCCACTAGTGAAATCTATGGCCCCCGGGTCTATCTTCATCATATTAATCTTCCAACACTTAGTTATTTCCTTTGCTTTTTACTTTGCTTTTATTTACTTTGCATCTTTATCACAAAAATACCAAAAATATTATCCTATCATATCTATCAGATCTCACTCTCGTAAGTGACCATGAAGGGATTGACAACCCCTTATCGCGTTGGTTGAGGATTTATTTGTTTTGTGTAGGTGCGAGGGACTCGCGCGTAGCCTCCTACTGGATTGATACCTTGGTTCTCAAAAACTGAGGGAAATACTTACGCTACTTTGCTGCATCACCCTTTCCTCTTCAAGGGAAAACCAACGCAGTGCTCAAGAGGTAGCAAGAAGGATTTCTGGCGCCGTTGCCGGGGACGTCTACGCAAAAGTCAACATACCAAGTACCCATCACAATCCCTTATCTCCCGCATTACATTATTTGCCATTTGCCTCTCGTTTTCCTCTCCCCCACTTCATCCTAGCCGTTTTATTCGCCCTCTCTTTTCCGTTCGTCTTTTCGTTTGCCTTGATGTCTTACTTGGCTCGTTTGTACGTTTGGTTGAAATAGTTGAGTATTTATTCCTAAACAGAGAAGCTAATATCTATGGATCCTCATCCGCTTGCCAATCTTTTTAAGAGATCCAATTATGTTGAACCAATTCCTAGTGATTTGGATGCACTAGATTATCTTTATAAGGTTTTGCTTGAAATCCGTGAATCTGAAAATTGTGATGAAGTGCTTTATGAAGTGATTCACGATAGATCTTTGAATAAAAAGCATGATTGCAATGATTTTATTATAAATTCTATGGATGTAAATTATGCTAATAATATGCAAAACCCTAAGCTTGGGGATGCTAGTTTTGCTATGTCCACTACCTGTTGCAATAATCATGATTGGGGAGATTCTTCTTATGATCTTGAAAATTTATTTAAGCCCCATGATGAATATAAGATTGATAATAGTGTTTGCAATAATATTGAAAGTGGGTTTGGAAGAGTGTCAACTTTAGATCCCACATATTTGGATAATATTCAATCTTATGAAATTTTTGATAAAAGTGGGCTTGGAGAAATCATGACTTAAGTTAATGATAATCCCACTATTTTGGAAGAGTGTCAACTTCGCATGCATGTGGATCGTGTTGAGAATATGTTATGTGATAGCTATATTGTTGAATTTTCTTATGATCCTACATGTAATTATTATGAGAGAGGAAAATATGGTTATAGAAATTTTCATGTTACTAAATTACCTCTCGTTATGTTGAGATTGCTATTGTTCCTTTCCGCTTCCTTGCATATGCTAGTTTTTGCTTGCTATGATAATTTGTTTTTCTATAAGATTCCTATGCATAGGAAGTATGTTAGACTTAGATGTGTTTGTCATGTGTTTTATGATGCTCTCTTTGTGCTTCAATTCTTGTCTTTCATGTGAGCATCATTAAAATTATCAATGCCTAGCTAAAAGGCTTTAAAGAAAAGCGCTTGTTGGGAGACAACCCAATATTTTTCCTTGCTGTTATTCAATAAATATTTGATCTAGCCTCTGGTTAGATGTGTTTTTATGTTTTAATTAGTGTTTGTGCCAAGTTAAACCTATAGGATCTTCTTGGATGATAGTTATTTGATCTTGCTGTAATTTCCAGAAACTTTCTGTTCACGAAAACAATTGTTAAAAATCACCAGAACGTGATAAAATAGTGATTCCAATTGCTGCTGATCAATAAACAAATTTCTAGGTCGTCCTATTTTGGCTGATTTTTGGAGTTCCAGAAGTTTGCGTTAGTTACAGATTACTACAGACTGTTCTGTTTTTGACAGATTCTGTTTTTCGTGTGTTGTTTGCTTATTTTGATGAATCTATGGCTAGTAAAATAGTTTATAAACCATAGAGAAGTTGGAATACAGTAGGTTTAACACCAATATAAATAAAGAATGAGTTCATTACAGTACCTTGAAGTGGTCTTTTGTTTTCTTTCGCTAACGGAGCTCACGAGATTTCTGTTGAGTTTTGTGTTGTGAAGTTTTCAAGTTTTGGGTGAAAGATTTTGATGGATTATGGAACAAGGAGTGGCAAGAGCCTAAGCTTGGGGATGCCCATGGCACCCCCAAGATAATCTAAGGACACCATAAAGCCAAAGCTTGGGGATGCCCCGGAAGGCATCCCCTCTTTCGTCTACTTCCATCGGTAACTTTACTTGGAGCTATATTTTTATTCACCACATGATATGTGTTTTGCTTGGAGCGTCTTGTATGATTTGAGTCTTTGCTTTTTAGTTTACCACAATCATCCTTGCTGTACACACCTTTTGAGAGAGCCATACATGATTTGGAATTTGTTAGAATACTCTATGTGCTCCGCTTATATCTTTTGAGTTATATAGTTTTGCTCTAGTACTTCACTTATATCTTTTAGAGCACGGTGGTGATTTTGTTTTATAGAAACTATTGATCTCTCATGCCTCACTTAGATTATTTTGAGAGTCTTAAATAGCATGGTAATTTGCTTAAATAATCCTAATATGCTTGGTATTCAAGATTTGTAAAACTTTCTTATGAGTGTGTTGAATACTATGAGAAGTTTGATGCTTGATAATTGTTTTGAGATATAAAGATGGTGATATTAGAGCCATGCTAGTTGAGTAGTTTTGAATTTGAGAAATACTTGTGTTAAAGTTTGTGATTCCCGTAGCATGCACGTATGGTGAACCGTTATGTGATGAAGTCGGAGAACGATTTATTTATTGATTGTCTTCCTTATGAGTGGCGGTCGGGGACGAGCGATGGTCTTTTCCTACCAATCTATCCCCCTAGGAGCATGCGCATAATACTTTGCTTTGATAACTTGTAGAATTTTGCAATAAGTATATGAGTTCTTTATGACTAATGTTGAGTCCATGGATTATACGCACTTTTATTCCTTACACCATTGCTAGCCTCTCTAATACCGCGCACTTTTCGCCGGTATCATACACCCACCATATACCTTCCTCAAAACAGCCACCATACCTACCTATAGTGGCATTTCCATAGCCATTCCGAGATATATTGCCATGCAACTTTCCACCGTTCCATTTATTATGACACGCTCCATTATTGTCATATTGCTTAGCATGATCATGTAGTTGACATTGTATTTGTGGCAAAGCCACCGTTCATAATTCTTTCATACATGTCACTCTTGATTCATTGCATATCCCGGTACACCGCCGGAGGCATTCATATAGAGTCAAATTTTGTTCTAAGTATCGAGTTGTAATTGTTGTAAGAAAATAAAAGTGTGATGATCTTCATTTTTAGAGCATTGTCCCAAGTGAGGAAAGGATGATGGAGACTATGATTCCCCCACAAGTCGGGATGAGACTCCGGACGAAAAAAAAAGAAAGAGCCATAAAAAAGGAGAAAAGGCCCAAATAAAAAAATGAGAGAAAAAGAGAGAAGGGACAATGTTACTATCCTTTTACCACACTTGTGCTTCAAAGTAGCACCATGATCTTCATTATAGAGAGTCTCTCATTTTGTCACTTTCATATACTAGTGGGAATTTTTCATTATAGAACTTGGCTTGTATATTCCAATGATGGGCTTCCTCAAAATGCCCTAGGTCTTCGTGATCAAGCGAGTTGGATGCACACCCACTTAGTTTCTTTTGTTGAGCTTTCATATACTTATAGCTCTAGTGCATCCGTTGCATGGCAATCCCTACTCACTCACATTGATATCTATTGATGGGCATTTCCATAGCCCGTTGATACGCCTAGTTGATGTGAGACTATCTTCTCCCTTTTTGTCTTCTCCACAACCACCATTCTATTCCACATATAGTGCTATATCCATGGCTCACGCTCATGTATTGCGTGAAGATTGAAAAAGTTTGAGAACGTTAAAAGTATGAAACAATTGCTTGGCTTGTCATCGGGGTTGTGCATGATTTAAATACTTTGTGTGGTGAAGATAGAGCATAGCCAGACTATATGATTTTGTAGGGATAACTTTCTTTGGCCATGTTATTTTGAGAAGACATGATTGCTTTATTAGTATGCTTGAAGTATTATTATTTTTATGTCAATACTAAAATTTTGTCTTGAATCTTTCGGATCTGAATATTCATACCACAATTAAGAAGAATTACATTGAAATTATGCCAAGTAGCACTCCGCATCAAAAATTCTGTTTTTATCATTTACCTACTCGAGGACGAGCAGGAATTAAGCTTGGGGATGCCTGATACGTCTCCAACGTATCTATAATTTTTTATTGCTCCATGCTATATTATCTACTGTTTTGGACATTATTGGGCTTTATTATTCACTTTTATATTATTTTTGGGACTAACCTATTAACCGGAGGCCCAGCCCAGAATTGTTGCTTTTTGCCTATTTCAGAGTTTCGCAAAAAAGGAATATCAAACGGAGTCCAAACGGAATGAAACCTTCGGGAACGTGATTTTTAGGAAGATTATGATCCAGGAGACTTGGACCCTACGTCAAGAAACAAAGGAGGAGGCCACGAGGTAGGGGGCGCGCCCACCCCCCAGGGCGTGCCCTCCACCCTCGTGGGCCCCCTGTTGCTCCACCGACGTACTCCTTCCTCCTATATATACCTACGTACCCCCAAACGATCAGATACGGAGCCAAAAACCTAATTCCACCGCCGCAACCTTCTGTACCCACGAGATCCCATCTTGGGGCCTGTTCCGGAGCTCCGCCGGAGGGGCATCGATCACGGAGGGCTTCTACATCAACACCATAGCCTCTCCGATGAAGTGTGAGTAGTTTACCTCAGACCTTCGGGTCCATAGTTAGTAGCTAGATGGCTTCTTCTCTCTTTTTGGATCTCAATACAATGTTCTCCCCCTCTCTCGTGGAGATCTATTCGATGTAATCTTCTTTTTGCGGTGTGTTTGTTGAGACCGATGAATTGTGGGTTTATGATCAAGATTATCTATGAACAATATTTGAATCTTCTGAATTCTTTTATGTATGATTGGTTATCTTTGCAAGTCTCTTCGAATTATCAGTTTGGTTTGGCCTACTAGATTGATCTTTCTTGCAATGGGAGAAGTGCTTAGCTTTGGGTTCAATCTTGCGGTGTCCTTTCCCAGTGACAGTAGGGGCAGCAAGGCACGTATTGTATTGTTGCCATCGAGGATAACAAGATGGGTTTTTTATCATATTGCATGAATTTATCCCTCTACATCATGTCATCTTGCTTAAGGCGTTACTCTGTTTTCATGAACTTAATACTCTAGATGCATGCTGGATAGCGGTCGATGAGTGGAGTAATAGTAGTAGATGCAGGCAGGAGTCGGTCTACTTGTCTCGGACGTGATGCCTATATACATGATCATACCTAGATATTCTCATAACTATGCTCAATTCTGTCAATTGCTCAACAGTAATTCGTTCACCCACCGTAAAATACTTATGCTCTTGAGAGAAGCCACTAGTGAAATCTATGGCCCCCGGGTCTATCTTCATCATATTAATCTTCCAACACTTAGTTATTTCCTTTGCTTTTATTTTACTTTGCATCTCTATCACAAAAATACCAAAAATATTATCCTATCATATCTATCAGATCTCACTCTCGTAAGTGACCGTGAAGGGATTGACAACCCCTTATCGCGTTGGTTGCGAGGAGTTATTTGTTTTGTGTAGGTACGAGGGACTCGCGCGTAGCCTCCTACTAGATTGATACCTTGGTTCTCAAAACCTGAGGGAAATACTTACGCTACATTGCTGCATCACCCTTTCCTCTTCAAGGGAAAACCAACGCAGTGCTCAAGAGGTAGCAAGAAGGATTTCTGGCGCCGTCGCCGGGGAGGTCTACGCAAAAGTCAACATACCAAGTACCCATCACAGTCCCTTATCTCCCGCATTACATTATTTGCCATTTGGCTCTCGTTTTCCTCTCCCCCACTTCACCCTTGCCGTTTTTTGCCCTCTCTTTTCTGTTCGACTTTTCATTTGCCTTGATGTCTTACTTGGCTCGTTTGTACGTTTGGTTGAAATAGTTGAGTATTTATTCCTAAACAGAGAAGCTAATATCTATGGATCCTCATCCACTTGCCAATCTTTTTAAGAGATCCAATTATGTTGAACCAATTCCTAGTGATTTGGATGCACTAGATTATCTTTATAAGGTTTTGCTTGAAATCCGTGAATCTGAAAATTGTGATGATGTGCTTTATGAAGTGATTCACGATAGATCTTTGAATAAAAAGCATGATTGCAATGATTTTATTATAAATTCTATGGATGTAAATTATGCTAATAATATGCAAAACCCTAAGCTTGGGGATGCTAGTTTTGCTATGTCCACTACCTGTTGCAATAATCATGATTGGGGAGATTCTTCTTATGATCTTGAAAATTTATTTAAGCCCCGTGATGAATATAAGATTGATAGTAGTGTTTGCAATAATATTGAAAGTGGGTTTGGAAGAGTGTCAACTTTAGATCCCACATATTTGGATAATATTCAATCTTATGAAATTTTTGATAAAAGTGGGCTTGGAGAAATCATGACTTAAGTTAATGATAATCCCACTATTTTGGAAGAGTGTCAACTTCGCATGCATGTGGATCGTGTTGAGAATATGTTATGTGATAGCTATATTGTTGAATTTTCTTATGATCCTACATGTAATTATTATGATAGAGGAAAATATCGTTATATAAATTTTCATATTACTAAATTACCTCTCGTTATGTTGAGATTGCTATTGTTCCTTTCCGCTTCCTTGCATATGCTAGTTTTTGCTTGCTATGATAATTTGTTTTTCTATAAGATTCCTATGCATAGGAAGTATGTTAGACTTAGATGTGTTTGTCATGTGTTTTATGATGCTCTCTTTGTGCTTCAATTCTTGTCTTTCATGTGAGCATCATTAAAATTATCAATGCCTAGCTAAAAGGCTTTAAACAAAAGCGCTTGTTGGGAGACAACCCAATATTTTTCCTTGCTGTTATTCAATAAATATTTGATCTAGCCTCTGGTTAGATGTGTTTTTATGTTTTAATTAGTGTTTGTGCCAAGTTAAACCTATAGGATCTTCTTGGATGATAGTTATTTGATCTTGCTGTAATTTCCAGAAACTTTCTGTTCACGAAAACAATTGTTAAAAATCACCAGAACGTGATAAAATAGTGATTCCAATTGCTGCTGATCAATAAACAAATTTTCGGTCGTCCTATTTTGGCTGATGTTTTGGAGTGCCAGAAGTTTGCGTTAGTTGCAGATTACTACACACTGTTCTGTTTTTGACAGATTCTGTTTTTCGTGTGTTGTTTGCTTATTTTGATGAATCTTTGGCTAGTAAAATAGTTTATAAACCGTAAGAGGAGTTGGAATAAAGTAGGTTTAACACCAATATAAATAAAGAATGAGTTCATTACAGTAACTTGAAGTGGTCTTTTGTTTTCTTTCGCTAACGGAGCTCACGAGATTTCTGTTGAGTTTTGTGTTGTGAAGTTTTCAAGTTTTGGGTAAAAGATTTTGATGGATTATGGAACAAGGAGTGGCAAGAGCCTAAGCTTGGGGATGCCCATGGCACCCCCAAGATAATCTAAGGACACCATGAAGCCAAAGCTTGGGGATGCCCCGGAAGGCATCCCCTCTTTCGTCTACTTCCATCGGTAACTTTACTTGGAGCTATATTTTTATTCGCCACATGATATGTGTTTTGCTTGGAGCGTCTTGTATGATTTGAGTCTTTGCTTTTTAGTTTACCACAATCATCCTTGCTGTACACACCTTTCGAGAGAGCCATACATGATTTGGAATTTGTTAGAATACTCTATGTGCTCCGCTTATATCTTTTGAGTTATATAGTTTTGCTCTAGTACTTCACTTATATCTTTTAGAGCACGGTGGTGGATTTGTTTTATAGAGACTATTGATCTCTCATGCCTCACTTAGATTATTTTGAGAGTCTTAAATAGCATGGTAATTTGCTTAAATAATCCTAATATGCTTGGTATTCAAGATTTGTAAAACTTTCTTATGAGTGTGTTGAATACTATGAGAAGTTTGATGCTTGATAATTGTTTTGAGATATAAAGATGGTGATATTAGAGTCATGCTAGTTGAGTAGTTGTGAATTTGAGAAATACTTGTGTTAAAGTTTGTGATTCCCGTAGCATGCACGTATGGTGAACCGTTATGTGATGAAGTCAGAGCACGATATATTTATTGATTGTCTTCCTTATGAGTGGCGGTCGGGGACGAGCGATGGTCTTTTCCTACCAATCTATGCCCCTGGGAGCATGCGCGTAATACTTTGCTTTGATAACTTGTAGAATTTTGCAATAATTATATGAGTTATTTATGACTAATGTTGAGTCCATGGATTATACGCACTTTTCTTCCTTCCACCATTGCTAGCCTCTCTAATACCGCGCACTTTTCGCCGGTATCATACACCCACCATATACCTTCCTCAAAACAGCCACCATACCTACCTATCATGGCATTTCCATAGCCATTCCGAGATATATTGCCATGCAACTTTCCACCGTTCCGTTTATTATGACACGCTCCATTATTGTCATATTGCTTAGCATGATCATGTAGTTGACATTGTATTTGTGGCAAAGCCACCGTTCATAATTCTTTCATACATGTCACTCTTAATTCATTGCATATCCCGGTACACCGCCGGAGGCATTCATATAGAGTCATATTTTGTTCTAAGTATCGAGTTGTAATTGTTGTAAGAAAATAAAAGTGTGATGATCTTCATTTTTAGAGCATTGTCCCAAGTGAGGAAAGGATGATGGAGACTATGATTCCCCCACAAGTCGGGATGAGACTCCGGACGAAAAAAAAAGATAAAGACACCATAAAAAAAGGAGAAAAGGCCCAAATAAAAAAATGAGAGAAAAAGAGAGAAGGGACAATGTTACTATCCTTTTACCACACTTGTGCTTCAAAGTAGCACCATGATCTTCATTATAGAGAGTCTCTCATTTTGTCACTTTCATATACTAGTGGGAATTTTTCATTATAGAACTTGGCTTGTATATTCCAATGATGGGCTTCCTCAAAATGCCCTAGGTCTTCGTGAGCAAGCGAGTTGGATGCACACCCACTTAGTTTCTTTTGTTGAGCTTTCATACACTTATAGCTCTAGTGCATCCGTTGCATGGCAATCCCTACTCACTCACATTGATATCTATTGATGGGCATTTCCATAGCCCGTTGATACGCCTAGTTGATGTGAGACTATCTTCTCCCTTTTTGTCTTCTCCACAACCACCATTCTATTCCACATATAGTGCTATATCCATGGCTCACGCTCATGTATTGCGTGAAGATTGAAAAAGTTTGAGAACGTTAAAAGTATGAAACAATTTCTTGGCTTGTCATCGGGGTTGTGCATGATTTAAATACTTTGTGTGGTGAAGATAGAGCATAGCCAGACTATATGATTTTGTAGGGATAACTTTCTTTGGCCATGTTATTTTGAGAAGACATGATTGCTTTGTTAGTATGCTTAAAGTATTATTATTTTTATGTCAATACTAAACTTTTGTCTTGAATCTTTCGGATCTGAATATTCATACCACAATTAAGAAGAATTACATTGAAATTATGCCAAGTAGCACTCCGCATCAAAAATTCTGTTTTTATCATTTACCTACCCGAGGACGAGCAGGAATTAAGCTTGGGGATGCCTGATACGTCTCCAACGTATCTATAATTTTTTATTGCTCCATGCTATATTATCTACTGTTTTGGACATTATTGGGCTTTATTATTCACTTTTATATTATTTTTGGGACTAACCTATTAACCGGAGGCCCAGCCAGAATTGTTGTTTTTTGCCTATTTCAGAGTTTCGCAGAAAAGGAATATCAAACGGAGTCCAAACGGAATGAAACCTTCGGGAACGTGATTTTTAGGAAGATTATGATCCAAGAGACTTGGACCCTACGTCAAGAAACAAAGGAGGATGCCACGAGGTAGGGGGGTGCGCCCACCCCCCCCCCCCCCAGGGCGTGCCCTCCACCCTCGTGGGCCCCCTGTCGCTCCACCGACGTACTCCTTCATCCTATATATACCTACGTACCCCCAAACGATCAGATACGGAGCCAAAAACCTAATTCCACCGCTGCAACCTTCTGTACCCACGAGATCCCATCTTGGGGCCTGTTCCGGAGCAACGCAGGAAGGGGAATCGATCACGGAGGGCTTCTACATCATCATCATAGCCTCTCCGATGAAGTGTGAGTAGTTTATCTCAGACCTTCGGGTCCATAGTTAGTAGTTAGATGGCTTCTTCTCTCTTTTTGGATCTCAATACAATGTTCTCCCCCTCTCTCGTGGAGATCTATTCGATGTAATCTTCTTTTTGTGGTGTGTTTGTTGAGACCGATGAATTGTGGGTTTATGATCAAGATTATCTATGAACAATATTTGAATCTTCTGAATTCTTTTATGTATGATTGGTTATCTTTGCAAGTCTCTTCGAATTATCAGTTTGGTTTGGCCTACTAGATTGGTTTTTCTTGCAATGGGAGAAGTGCTTAGCTTTGGGTTCAATCTTGCGGTGTCCTTTCCCAGTGACAGTAGGGGCAGCAAGGCACGTATTGTATTGTTGCCATCGAGGATAACAAGATGGGTTTTTTATCATATTGCATGAATTTATCCCTCTACATCATGTCTTCTTGCTTAAGGCGTTACTCTGTTTTCATGAAGTTAATACTCTAGATGCATGCTGGATAGCGGTCGATGAGTGGAGTAATAGTAGTAGATGCAGGCAGGAGTCGGTCTACTTGTCTCGGACGTGATGCCTATACACATGACCATACCTAGATATTCTCATAACTATGCTCAGTTCTGTCAATTGCTCAACAGTAATTCGTTCACCCACCGTAAAATACTTATGCTCTTGAGAGAAGCCACTAGTGAAATCTATGGCCCCCGGGTCTATCTTCATCATATTAATCTTCCAACACTTAGTTATTCCCTTTGCTTTTATTTTACTTTGCATCTCTATCACAAAAATACCAAAAATATTATCCTATCATATCTATCAGATCTCACTCTCGTAAGTGACCGTGAAGGGATTGACAACCCCTTATCACGTTGGTTGCGAGGAGTTATTTGTTTTGTCTAGGTACGAGGGACTCGCGCGTAGCCTCCTACTGGATTGATACCTTGGTTCTCAAAAACTGAGGGAAATACTTACGCTACTTTGATGCATCACCCTTTCCTCTTCAAGGGAAAACCAACGCAGTGCTCAAGAGGTAGCAACTGGGCACTGGGTAAACAGGTTAGTCCCAAATAATGATATAAATTTGTTATAAAATGATTGTAAAACATCCAAGAATGATAATATAACAGCATGAATACTTCATAAATTATAGATATGTTGGAGATGTATCAGCTACTAGCTATGGACCCGTGGGTCTGTGGTAAACTAGTCACGCTTCATCGGAAGGGCAATAGAGTTGATGTAGAAGCCCTCCGTGATCGAATCCCCCTCTGGCAGGGTGCCAAAAAATGTCCCTAGATGGGATCTCACGGGTACAGAAGGTTGCGGCGGTTGAGAAGTGTTTTCGTGGATGCCTCAAGGAAAAAACGGGAACTGGCACAGGGCTCTAGGTTAATACGTTAGTCCCAAAAATATTATAAAATAGCACATTAATGGATATAAAACATCCAAAACGGATAATATAATAGCATGGAACAATCAAAAATTATAGATACGTTGCAGACGTATCATGGCTAAAGGGGCAAAATTATCCAAAACGGAGCGCCGCTTATGGTCAAACAGCGTTGACCAAGCGATATGGTACTATTTAATTTAATTTATAAAAAATCTAAAACAAATATTTCAAATTCAATGTTTGCCATTATTCGCTAAATCTTATTGCACTTACGCTTCCACAACCGCGTGCCAGCGATGCGCTTAGTGCCATCGGTTTCCACGTGGCTTTCACGTGCATGTGGTTTCCAGCGATGCTACCGGCGGGACGTTTCAATGTAATAAAAGCGTTTACCAATGCAATGCTTACCATTATTCATAAAATCTTATTTTGCTAACGTTCTCCCGGTTGTGCCCAAGCGGGGCACGCATCGCCATCAGTTTTTCTAGCGCAACTTTTATGCACATGAGATTGCCAGCGGTGTTGCTTGTTAGGCGTTTCATTTATAATTAAAGCAAATAATAGTACCATATTTATCATTATATTCGGTAAAATCTTAATGTGCTAGCGTTTTTGCGGCTGCGCATTGGTGACACGCTTAGCGCCATCGATTTGCCTCGCACAGCTTTCACGCGCATGTGGTTGGCCAGAGGTGCTACCCGCTAGGTGTTTCAGTTGTAACCAAAGCACATGTCAATGCAATATTCACAACTATATAACAAAAGCACTACATTTCAGCAATTGTGTGCTAGCAACGCACTTAGCGTCCTTGGTTTGTATGCATGGTTTTATATTGAGATGGACTAATTTTCATGCATGTGTGCATGCTTAGGTGACATGCTTGCATGGTGAGAGAAATATCTTATTGGGGGCTATATTTACATATAGAAGATTATCATCTAGAAAGTCTATGAATAAACATTACTTTCAGTGGTAATTAACAGTGCAATTAGAAAATCATCATTCATCGTGTACTAATAATTCAAATGATGATTTAAGGTAATCCCTAAAAGAGAGAATTTAAAACTTATATTCCAGTTCAATGTTTAGCATTATTTTTAGATCTTCTTTTGTGTGTGGTGGATTTGTAGATCTTATTGTCCTAACGTTACCGCAGCCGCTAGGCGTTTCAAACTATGGTCTAGAAAGTTCATGGACACCTTATTTCGAGCGGGAACTATCGGCACAACAAGCCATTGGCTCTACGGAAAATCTCATTCACCGTGTACTAATAACTGAAAAAGGATCAACTAATTTAATTCCTAAATGGAAGAGTTCTAGAGATATATTTCAATTCAATGTTTACCATTATTCGCTAGATCTTATTGCGGTAGTGCTCCCGCAGCTACACCTTGACGGCACACTTAGTGCCATCGATTTGCCTGCCAAGACTTTCACGCACATGTGATTGGCCAACCTTGCTACTCGCTGGGCGTTTCAGATATAATTATAGTTATCCTCCAGAAAGTCCCTGGACGAACCTTACTTCCAGTGGTAACTAACAACACAATGAGCCACTGGCTATGCGGAAAATCTTCATTTATCATGTACTAATAATTGAAAAAGGGTGGTTTAATATAATCTTTAAAAGACAGGTTTAAAACATATATTCCAATTCAATGTTTACCATTATTTACTGGATCTTATTGCCCTAATATTCACACAGATGTGCACTCGCGACGCGCATAGCCACATCGATATGTCTGGCACAACTTTACACCATGTGATTGGATTGCGGTTCTACCTGCCAGGCATTTCAATTATGAATATTGTATTCCAAATGTAACATGCTTGATAGACAGAGAGAAACACACAAAAATTCAAAGTTCACGCAATCACTACGTTCAACAATGATTTTGAGGATGAAAGATGTGCCCATTTTACAATCCAATTTCACCATTGGATACATATCTACGAGAGCTTGTCAACACGTGTATTGATGGATTATCAAAACTTCTGTAACATATGAGAAATTTTTTTACCTAAAAGAAAAGATAAAAAACATTCTAATGACACGGTGACAAGCTAATCACATACCAGATTTTATTTTCAATTTTCACATGCCTAATCATAACTAAATGCTTTTAGGATATTTTTCAAACCATATGCTTTAGATATCAACCAAGATCTTTAAGGCTACACATAGAGATGTATACAGCATAATCATGAGAGTGTCACAAATTAACCGCGAAAACATGAGATTTTGTAAAAAAAATCACATTTATGGGGATTAAGTATAAACATTTTTAAGTTTCACTGTGTACAAAAACAACCAATGTAACTTCCATTACAAATAGGGCTGAAATTTAGCACAATGCATACACATTATTGAACGATAGACATTATATATGTAGTGTAAATAACACTATTTTTATATTTTGTAAGATTATCATCTAGTTATTTATCCCAAATAAGTTACCAAAGGATATTAACTAGTATGATTGTAATTTGATAAAATGAGTTATAAATAAGTACTAAAGTTTAGTATAAATATTTAATTAATTTCAACTCAACTTGCAACCCAAAATTTGCTAGGTCCGGCTGTTTTAATAGGTCATTTTCATATGTATGTCCGTCCAAAACTATACATAGACAGTTTTTGCTTCTTATGGTAATGTCCCCAAAATAAAGCGCAAAAATAAAGAAACTATAATCAAAAGAATAAACAAATATAAGAACAATAAATCACTGCAGGGATAAAAGAGTGGACTCAAGTCTATTTTTTCCTGCCGACTCATCTACTACGCTTTGCCAGAAGAAGTCAGTTGGAAGGGACTTGTAGCAGTCACATGTTGGTAGGTGTGGTGGGAGAGGCGACAGGCTACACACAATGAGCAAATTCAAACTCATGTTTGTTTCGCCCAGTCGATTTTGATCCTATATTTGAATTATGCCAAATCAAAGAAATCCAAGCATGGAATCTCAAGACACAAATGGAAGAAACCGCCCGAGGATTTTGTGATTTTGGACATGGATGCAACCTTCTCTTCAATTGATGAACAAGGAATATGAAGGGATGATCAAGGTAACTTTGTTGCAGCAAAGAATTGTTGCAACGCGTGTGGAGCAAGCAGCTACGGCTAATGCCCATGCAATGAGGGGTAGTGAGTAAAATGCGGAGAACCACCACAATCGCGTCACCATGGGCGAAAAACTACCACTTTATGAAACATTGCATTTTGCACCTCACCAAAAATATGACGGTGGGAAAAAGCATGTTTTGACATGGCCAATCATCTGCGTGGAGAGATGGGACACGATGTGCGTGTAACAGTCGGTCTGACCGGCGTGGTCGACACATTACCGTAAAGGGAAAAACCTCCCTCACTCTATCGCTCACTCCATCTCTCCCCTCTCATGCTCACTCTCCTCTCTCCCCCCTCTCGTGCTCCCTCTCCTCTCTCTACCTCTGCGCCACCGACGATGACGCCGCTCACCCTCGCTATCAGGTCATAATGTCTTTCTGGAAATACGCAGGACGACAGGGTTGCGAGGTGGAGTTGAGCTACAACAGCATAGACATGTATTTGTGGGTATGTTTTTTCCACTAGTTTGGTTAGGGTGTTTGGATACGTGGATTTCCACTACCATTTCAGACCCTCCCTCTGTGGCTCTCCTTGGTGGCCGATGCTTCTTGTCAATGCAGGAAAATTCTGAGACCACTTTTGATACTTCCTTTTGCGGATCAGTAACTGATCCGGCCATGAAATGCAAGCTTCACCAGTTTAGGCCAAAAATTTTGTTTCGTTGGATGACCTAGACACCGGTAGAAGATTCGGCTGTGGTAAGCAGGTAATTTGTCATGGCCTTCCTCTTTAAACTAACCATTTTGCTTCGTAACTGAATTTGTTTGATTTCAGTGTTGTTTAAGATTGAACTGAATCTTGTAGTTGTTTCCTTGGTAAGCAGCAAACTAAATCGTGTAGGTTAGTGTTTAATAGTTAACTAAATTTTGTTCTGTTGAATATTGTAGGTTGGTGTTAAGTAGTTAACTGAATTTTGTTCTGACTGAATACTGAAGGTTTGTGTTAAGTAGTTAATTGAATTTTGTTTTGACTGAATACTGAAGGTTTGTGTTAAGTAGTTAACTGAATTTTGTTCTGAGTGAATATTGTAGGTTGGTATTAAGTAATTAACTAAATTTTTGTTCTCACTAATTAAGGTAGTTTGGTTTTCAGTAGCTAACAGACTTTTTTTACAGAATCTTGTAGGTTTGTGCTAACTAGATAACTAAGTTTTGTTTTTAGACTCAATCTTGTAGGTTTATGTTAACTAGATAACTAAATTTTGTTTTTAGACTCAATCTTGTAGGTTGGTGTTTAATAGTTCACTGAATTTCGTTTTGGCAGAATCTTGTAGGTTGGTGTTAACTAGCTAACTCAATTTTGTCTTTTGACTGGATCTTGTGGGTTGGTGCTCACTAGCTAGCTCAATTTTTTTGTTTTGACTGGATCTAGTTAGTTGAATTTTGTTTTGACTGAATCTTGTAGGTTGGAGTTAACTAGCTAACTGAATTTTGTGTTTTGAGTGAATCCTGTAGGTTGGTGGTCGCTATCTAACTCAATTTTTTGTTTTCACTGAATCTTGTAAGTTGGTGTTTAATTGTTAATTGAATTCAATTTAACTAAATTTCAATATTGACTGAACTAATTTTAGTACCGTTAACTGAATTTTACATTATTTGCAGGGAGGTATTGATTATCGAGTGGTTGGGTGGGTTGATGGGCCTTGGCCTATCATACCACGGAGGTGCCTGACAAAATTTTGGGACATGTTTCATGAGCAAAACCATGGAAGGGTGATGGGTAGATAGGCTTTATGACAAATAAATAGCCAAGCTTGAGAAGCAGAATGAGTTCTTGTGCAAGTAAAAGAATGATCTGGTTGAAGATGTTGGCAAGCTATTTGAGTGGCAAGATGCAAAGGAACAACAGATGGACTATGAGAGTTCAGCAAAGGATGTTGAAGATGTGAAGAAAAAGCTGGCGGAGGTAGAGGAGCAGTGTAAGATGGAGAAGATGAAGTTGGCCAAGGAGCAGAGGTGCATCCTTACTTCTCAGGCAGATACAGGAACACCAGGAAGGCCATGAAGGAGATAAGGAGGATAGGGACGTTCTACAAAGAAAGAAGAAGAAGCTTGAGAGTGTGATTGGTGAACTGCTTAAAGTTGTGCATGGTAGCAAGGAGAAACTCGAGAAGATCATGTCCATCCTAGAGAATGAAGTGCAAGCCTTGAGAATAACTACATATTATGCCAATATATAACAGCCCATGGAACACCAAGAAGCTAATGATGTTGGTGGTATATTTTGTAGATCTACCGATCTTAGTTGTAATGCCTAATGCAAACAATGTGGTTAGGCGTTAGGCTAGACCGCAATCATATGGGTCCTTGTTGTGATCCTTGTTATGATCCTTGTTGTGATTCTACTTATGATCCCAATTATGTTCCTAGTTGTGATCATAGTTGTGATCTCTTAAATCAGTTATGATTCTTCTTGTGATCGCTGAATTCAATGATCCCTGTTGTGAACCCTGTTAGAGTCTACCTGTAATGATCCTTGTTGTGATATTTGTTTGAACTTGTTTATCCCATTTCTAGTGTTAGTTCAACATGTTATGTAGAAACACTTGGCTTGCATTCACTAACTGAATCTTGCTCTGAATGTACACAGTTAGTACTTACTAAACTAAATAGTATTTTTAGAAGTACACAAATTATGAAAATTGTAAACATAACAAGGATTAACACAAGAGGAAAAGAGCATAACAGGGATTGCTGCTTACTTCATCACCAAATCCATAAAACCTCCTTCCAGTTAGGCTACCTTCAAATGCTACGAATTTCTTGGCAACTTTCCGGTGGTAGGAAAGAACAAGGCCCTCCTCTGTCTCCACATCACCTTCAAAGTCCGAGTCATCTATGGTTATGAGGGTCTGGATTGAGTTCAAAAGGAATTGGGAGTGGTCAGATGCACTGGATCCGGTCCAAATCACCCCAAATCCTACCAACAACCCTAACCCTAGCCTACCAGACAGAGTAAAACAGATGCTTACCTTAGAGTTGAATTGCACCATGTCGTCATCGTTGCTCTCCTCCCCGTCTTCCCAGGAAGACATTGCAGCCCGACGACGAGGGTGAGCGGCATCATCGGCAGCGGCGCGCAGGTGGACAGAGGAGAGTGAGTGCGAGAGGCCGTGAGGGAGTGAGGTGTTTCACTTTACGGGAACGTTGCGACTGCGCCGGTTAGAACGGCCATTACACGCGCGCCATCTCCCCTCTCGCCGCGTCGACAATTGGCAACGTCGAAACGCGCTAAAAAAAGGTCACATGGTTATGGTGGTCATGTGGATTTTACACGAGGGCAGTCTTCCATTACCGTCTGAGACTGGCTGCACTAGGTTAATTGTTCAATCCGACTAGCATGGAAGTGGCCGAAACAATGAAAGGAGGGAACTTGATAGGTGTCGCGGCAGCCATATACTAGGGCACCCTCCTGTGTAGGGTTTTTGCAAATGTCAAGTTTGAATATTGCCCTGGGGAAGCCAATAAGATTGCGCTTTTTTTAGCTTCATGTCACAGCGAAAATGCCAATTAGCAGACATGTAACAGTTTTTTTTTTTTTGCGAATAGACATGTAACAGTTTTATCCAGTGAATAAAGCTGCCAGCTTTCCCTAAAAACAAGAACATGCCATCCACATCCATGTAATTACGAGTCTAAAATTAGCTCCAATAAATAAAAGTGGCACATGTGTAAATTTCACATGAAAACACCCTGACGTAACCATCAGGGCTGCTTCCACCACAAGGGTCCTAACATGGCTTGTTCAAGTAGACAAAAGAAAGCAATGCAAATTACTGTGAACTAGTCCAGGAAGAAAGTTTCAAGACCCAGAAGTCACAAGGAGACCAGAGCAAAAGCACAACAGGTCAAACTCATCACTGCGGTCAACTATAATACAACAATCCATAACCGAGCCACTGATCTGATCACTCTGGTCAACTTTATTACCACTATGCAGAACTACAATGCCGAACAGGGAAACACCGACGAACACCGCCGGTACCAAAATTCCAATCCCCCCCCCCCCCCCCCCCCCCAAAAGAACAAAAAAAATCTCAGCACACCGAAACCACCTACCACTCTGATAAGCAAGGCAAGACATACAGCTAGACCTTACACTCTGTACAAAAGACCATGCACCGAGGCAAGGGCCGATGCAGTTCGACTCAGTCACATGGACAACCAGGGGTCCAATTTACAGAATACCATCGCACCCTCGAAAAAGCACGGCAGGCAGCGATGCGGCTATCATGGACGTTCTTGTTTCCCCTCGAATAGGTTGCCCAGGAACAGCTCAAGCTGCTCGGGCGTGTGCTTGACGTACTTCCCAGGCGCTTTGCTGTTCTCAATGAGAGGCCTGCAATTCGACAAAGAGATTTTATAAGTGCATACACAATTACGCATGAACTAGAAGCTAGGAGCTACAATCTTGAGACAGAACATTTTTTGAAAGAAATCTTGAGAAACGAACATCTATGTTCGTAAACAAGTAACACCAAAAGAAGGTTATTTCACGAGATTAAACATGTTGGAAAATAGTTATGAAACAAGCCTCAAAAGTTGATGTGTTGTTACTTTTCACAACAAATAAATATAAACCTAACCTGCAAGTTTGGGATTCAGGTCTAAATATCTAATCGACATAAGCACAAAAAGATACAATAAGTTTGACTCCTAAATGGCTGCCAAGTGGCAGGTGCATCAGGGTATAAGAATAAATGGATTAGGTATGTTTATTATAATGCTGGTATAAAGGAAAAAAATACTGTCACTAGATACCATAGACAAATGTGGCACAAGCTTAGCTTTAAGATAATGCCACCAGGTTCAGAACAAAAAGCATAGAACAAGGAAGTGTGTTATGATCCTCAGGTTCGGGTTGATGCATTGAAATTCACTGTTTATGAGCATGAGGTGTCATGTGTTAAGAAAAATACCCGAAGCGCTTTTGGAAAGATCTGTATGCGGGTAACAGAATTTCTGCAACAGCCAGTCTCAGTGACTCGCGCAACTCTGAATCTGGAACAGACCAGCCACACTGCTTTTGATAAATCTCTTCAAATTGCATATTGAAAGACCTGAATCTGATAGCATAATGGGGGAAAACAATGTTTCAGTATGGAATAATAGGCCATCATGATAGTAAAGTAAGCTGAAATAGTCAGGGCATATGAGCAAACCTCTCTTTCACAGCTGTTCTTGAAGCTCCACTGCTATTGCCACCTTCGCTTCCTACTTGACCACTACCTCCTGATGAAGTCAAACCTTGACCTGAGAGGCATTGCAACACCTACAACATTGGAACAAACCAAATAAGGCAATGTACATAAATATTTACTACCTATACTTTTCAATTTCTTGCAAATGCACTTTCAGTTTCTAAGCCGTATTATCGTATTTTTCATGCTAACAGATAAAGTAGTGACCAAAGCCAGTGATACACTCAAACCACAAAATTTTCCTTCTGAACATACATCAATAAACAATCCTACCCACAATCATAGCTCAGCAACAAAGATTAAGGCTCGGCAAAACAAATAGGCCAATCCCATTTCCCATGCTATGAACTGCATCAATATTAGTATGTTTAAGGCCATTAATTATCTCTGGATTCCTCCTATATATTCAGAGACAGTAGCTACATAGATATTAGATTTTCGAGTGTGTTAGTTTGCTCTGGCAGTTCTTAGCGAGGACATTTATTTACCGCGCTGAAAAAGCTTCAACAACATGGTACCAAAATGCAAAAGAAATAGGCAAAATGAGTTTTGATCTAAGATTTCTGGCTAACGAACCTTCGACCAAGCAACCCTTCTATATTGGTTTGCATTTTGCTGTACAATCCTTCGATGTCTTTGAATCCAGTCATCCCCCAATAAATCCTTGGCTTCTGATCTGCATGAAAGGAAAGAGAGCGTTAGACTAAACTCACACTCTTAAAAACTCATTATGACTTCACTTGTACTTCATAAAGAGCATACCTGCGGACAGATTTAACAATATAATGGATGTTATTCATCAAAAATATGTGCATCAATGCAGGATCCTTGTATTGTTTTGCTTTTGCATCCAAATTATTTTGTAAAGCTTGCATAATACTCATGGTCACAGATGCCAGCTCAGAACCTGATCCATCTTCCCTTTTGAATTCCTGGAAGAGCTGTTTCAAAGTTGATTGATAGCTGCACACAGATTGATGTCATTATTTACTTACTGTTATTCCTTTATTTTGTGAAGCTGAAGCAAGTAGTGACATGTTGAAAGATAACATGAATAGGAAGTTACTACTACTAGAAGTAACACAGCCTGGAAGGGCACTAAATAATACACCCTCTGTTCCTAAATATAAGACGTTTTGGCAGTTCAATTTAAACTGCCAAGACGTCTTACATTTAGAAACAGAGATAGTAGCTGAATACTGGAAGTGTGTCAACACCACCTTTACAAGAATGGAATAGATGAAGTTTCACCTACAACTACAAGTAGATCTATTTGTTCTGATTTACTGAAACAGCTGTAAAAATGGAAGTCTGTTTTTTTTTGGTGAAGTAGAAGGCTATACAAAAGGTCCAAATATAACAGCAGCGAGGTGCATAACACAAATATCAACATAACCCAGTGGATAAACTTTAGAAAGAACACATGAAAGTATGACCATACACCTATGCAATTGCCAAAAGAAATAAATCAAAAGTGCAGGTGATTAGACACTTACTCAAATAAAAATTTAACATAGTTAATCACATAGCTTGTCAAAGGATGAACTGTTCCATCAGTATGAATATTCTTCGTTGCATCCTTCTCGACAGCTTCTTCGAAATCGCTGAAAGTCTTCTGTGCAGTTTGTGCTAAACATTTTGTCAGACTGAGTGCAGAGTCACGCATTTGAGAGCATGGTTCTCCAACAAAGATGGTGTCAATCTACACAGTCAATTGGAAAGATGAATCTTTTAGTTACTTCCATGCTTACCACCATATATAAAAATAAATTCTCATTGAATTTACACTACAAGTCTACAACCTTCCTACAAGATTTGTCAAGTTAAAATGGACATCAAAGTCTGAACAACAAAGCCATGGTGAAAAACATATTTTATGCATAAAAGGTATACTTAAATACAAATGGCCCAACAATTCAATGATGGAAGTATGGTACCAAACTGTGAGACATGAGTACTATCATATTTGTATAGTTGCAGACGATGCATACAAGGTAAACTCAAACACAAATGGCCCAACACTTCAATGATGGAAGTATGGTATCAAAGTGTAATACATGAGTACTATCATATTTGTATAGTTGCAGACGGAAATTGTTGTTTTTCGTAACCATATGCAGCATTCAATAATTGCTCAAATGTCTCCAGCCAAAGCAAATCAAACTGTTAAGGCAGTTAGTGCAGGAAATCTTTTCAAGGTGGCATAAGGGAATAAGCATTTGTGTCAACCGCAAACAGATGAATTGTATATTTGGAATCCGTTGTTATCATTATGCACACAAGTGCACTCGTTAGCCAGTGAAACAAGCATGGTCTGAATAAAAATATACCTCTGTTTGAAGTTCACACATTATCTCATACATGTCTAGCAGAACAAACAATTTCTCCGGTGATCTTTTACTCATAGCAATTGCCTCACCAAAGCTGAGTAGAGTAGCCAAACTGTTCTTGGTTATTGCAGAAAAGCACTTATCCCTTAAAGATTGGCTACATTCAAAAACTTGGTCACAGAGCTGGCGTTCCCCAGCGAAAAGAAGTTTCACCTGTTTCAAGCAGAATGTGTCAACAAAGACAAGCTATAGTGCCATTTAGTAGGTTTGAGGAAGATCCTTACAGCAATTCGCATGAAATGAATCCAATTCCCTATTTTAGACTCCAAAATCTCCCAAGGCATTTTCTGCACTTCATCTTTACTCAGTTTCTCAACACCCAAGTTCTTCAAACTCGACTCTAAAGCTGAAGCACGAGCTTCGCTGCATATAAAAGGAGAATATGTTTCAGCAAGTAAAATGACTGAAATGGAGAGGCAACTTTCTAGTGTTCTATTGCTGATATCTTATTTTACTGTGGTAATTTCTTTGTTCTTTAACACGGCATGATATCTGTATTTATTTATTTTTGTCTACAGGGGCAAGGATTTAGAATACATATTAATGAATTGAGAGGGGCTAATTCAGTATTTAGAGATGTAAAGTGCCTGACCATTGAAGGCAACATGAAAGCCAAGAATATTTCGTCGTTAAAAAGATGCTATTACCTATTTTCCTTTTTTATGTTGAAGTTGATAACTCTCACTGAAACCACTTAATAAAGGATAAAATGATAAATGCAGTTCATCAAACGCAAAGCTAATTCCAACCATAAGCAGTGAAAAATTGAGCGTATGCCTAGCGGCGCGCTGAGCGCAGGCCTACCGCTTCACTTTTGGGGTAAACATTGAAAAAAGCGCTCGGATACCTAGGGTTAGACAAAGGAGAGCGGGGTGGGAGAAACAGAGGAGAGCAAGGCGACCTTGTGCCGCCAGATGTGGGGCTTTCTTCCCCGACCTCACCACCCATCTTCCCGCCGCTGGACCTTGAGCTCCCCTTCCCCGACCTCGCCACCAGTCCTTCCCCCTCTTCCCCGATCACGGGCTCCTCCTCGTCTAGGCTGGAGCCTGGTGGCTTCCCCGACCTTGCCGCTGCCAGCTTTCTTCCCCTTCCCTGACATCTAGCTCCTCCTCGTCTCTCCTCCCCCAACATGCTTGTGATTTTAGGCTTAATACATGCTTTGAAAATTATTATTTTGGGTCCCCTTGTTCCTCTCCGTACGACGTTAGTACAAAACGCTTAAGCGCGCCTAGGCGTCGCTTAACCTGTCATTGCACTAAACAGTGGCACAACGCTTGCTCAACGCCGCCATAACACAACCAAACCCGAATGAACAAAATGTTGAATTGAATCGTACTGTTTTGTTTTCCAATTACTTCTTCAATTGAGAGAAAGAAAGATAGTAAGAATTGTCTTATCCAATTTGGAAGGATTTCATCCTTATACCTATCCATGACTGTCGTATCAGGAAGTTTCTTACGATCAATGCCAGATATATCTGTGTAACTATAGACATGCATATAAATGCTGCCTGCCCCCAAAACATTATATTACCCCGAACCTTTCTTGATTATTTTGTTTCTACAAATCGCCTAAAAACAACTTAGGACTGTAAACTGCCTCTGAAATCTCTGTTAACTGCTTGAATTCAAAAGCAGGACCATACCATATTAGCAGCATTCATTAAATGAGAATGACGTATTATTACGTGCGAACTATTGTAATTCTTCCTTATCCATAGTATATAGTACATCTAAGGGTAGAGCTACATTAGTCTACTTATAATTATTCACACAAACGAGAAAGGAGAAATACAACCAGTCTAGCTCCGCTTACCTGTATATTTCTGCGCATTGCTGTTGGCATCCAGCTTGGACCAGCTGCTGTGCCAATTTAGCAAGCAAAGGAACAAACTTGGGCTCAATAAGTGCAGGAGGCTTGTATACGGCAGCCTCCGCGGTTTCATGGTTATCGGATTGCGGGCCACCTGGCGGGTGTTTCCCACCTTCAGACCGAGACTCGGCTGATGGCCGAAGCGTACTCGGAAGGCAGTCGAAAAGACGGTCAGGCTCCATCGGTTTGCTGGACCATTTAAGAGGGCGCACGCACCATGCAAGAGTTAGGCAACGTCGAGACAAAAATAGCAATTTAAATGGATGATGAGACACGGACCTGCGCTGAGTCAACTGGTTCTGGAATTCACCTTCCATCTTCACCAGGGCCTTGGAGAGGAGGCCATTCACGTGGCCGAGCACACGGTCGCTGCTGCTGTAGCTCCTATTGGAGCTGAAGAAGCGCTCGATGCTCCGCAGCCGGTCGACCGCGTCGAGGAAACCCTGGAGGTTCTCATTAGGACCTTTCTGTATTTCGCGCTCTGCCTGCACATACATACATACAGATAGCATTATATCACCAAAAAGATACTAGGAGTAGCTAATTTTTCAGGAGACACGCTTACGGAATACTAAGGTCCATGAAAAACCACGTCCAACGATTTCAGGTACCAAAAGGTATAGTCTTCCACTTGGAGTGGGTGTAAACTTAGTGGTCACTGGCATTTAGCTCATCTTTGAACTAAACACTGGTGGGCACACTAAATTTACCTCCATTCCACGCAAAAGCTTACTCCCTCTGTAAACTAATATAAGAGCGTTTAGAACACTAAAGTAGTGATCTAAACGCTCTTACATTAGTTTACGGAGGGAGTACTGGTTAACTGACACTAGCAGCAAACTTAAGCTTGCACCCAACACACTGAGATGCTGTAGAACAGAATGGACTGATCACACCAAAAAGTAGTTAGTTGTTCTTGAGACTTGCCTAATGGCATCAGAGGGAAAATCCGCAGAATTCCGGCAATTTCAGCTACCAAAAGCTACAATTGGGTAACTGACAGTAGCTAGCAGCAAACCAAAGCTTGCTTGCACTCAACACCTTGAGATGTAGTAATAGAATGGACTGATCACGCCACCAAACACTAACTAAACTTTCCCCACACTCGATCGTCCACCGGCCAGGCGGCCACAGTTCCAGCAGCAACGGAATGCAATGGGGATCCGAGAGCGCGCGAGGGACGGGACGGGCAGGGAGGGGATCGATGGGGGTTGCTGCTAGCACAGTACCTCTCGTGTGCGGTCGAACTGGGTGAGGATGACGTCGGCGGAGCGGAGGGTGCGGTCGATGTTCTCGTGGGCGGTGCGGACGGCATGCGTCCTGAGCTGGATGGGGCGCATGGCGGCGTCGAGCGCGGAGAGGCGGCTGTCGAAGGAGCCGAGGATGGAGACGACGGCGTCGGTGGCCGCCTGGCTCTTCCCCAGCGACTCCCGCAGCAGCGCCGCGCGCTGCGCCAGGCCCTCCATCCCCGCCGACGCGCGCTCCTGCTGCTCCGGCGCCCCTCGTCTTCCGGCAGAGCGGGCGAGCTAGAGTAGGTCGGATGCGGGCGCGGGGTGGATCTGGGGGCCGGGATCGGAGACGGCGGGTTTGGGGGGGCAAGCGGGGCAGGTGGGTGGGGTGGAGGACGGGGGAGGGGACCCCACGGCGCAAGGGCGGGGTGGCTGGCGGAGGAAGCGAAGCGAAGCGATGGCGAGAGGGGAGGGGAGGCAGCTCGGCTGGGGAAGGGAGGGGAATGATTGGGAAAGAGAGCGGACGGACAAAGGAAAGTGAGGAGACCACCGGGCGGCGGCAGCGGGGCGGCAGAGGAGGAACCGTCGCCGCGCGCGTGCGTTGCGTGTGTTGCGTTGCGTGGGCCGCCGGGCGCGGGCTGCCTGCCCTGCCCTGCCTGCCTTGGACCCGTTGGTGGCTACTCCCTCAACCGCCGTGGTGGTGTACCGTGCACGCCGTGGCACCCGAGAGCGCAGCTGCCGTGCTCTAACTGTGTTTTCTTTCTTTTCAATTATCTCTGATGAGAAAATAAGTGTGTTTTCGGGTGTCTCTCAGCCTCTGCGCAAAAGCATTTGTGACGCCGAACACGAGCTTAAAAATCTACCGCCATAGCCAAGATCAGTTGCCTGCAATCAAAGACCTAGTCCTAGTCTAGGACGACAGGGGGTTGTTTATTCTGACGGCGATGACGACGGTGCCAATTAATTCTCAACGGCGATACTCAATTTATATAACAAAAGAAACTCAGGGAAGGAGAGAGAGAGAGAAGAAGAAGCTTAGAGACTAGTTACGTGTCTCATGAAGACGCCTGGGACGAGTTGACGAGAGGTGAGGTGTGACGTAGGAGATGAACACGCACTAGCAATCCAATCCAAATAATGCAAGACCTAGACCGAAACTAAATTCTCACGCACGATCCACGTAAAACAGGCTACACTGTAAATTTCAATCTGCATATATGCTATAACTAAGCCTCACTAATGGGATTCAGAGCAAGATATATAAAGTTGTTTAAGACATGTGGGTCAAAGTGGTATTTAATTTGAGCATACCTATAATGGCGTCCTTAGCATTAATGTCGGGATCGTCAGCTGTTGGCGGAGCTGGATATTTTTCTCGGATTTCAGCTAGGGTTATAACCATACTTCTTTGGAAGAGCGCGGCCCCAAGTTGTTGGTGGAATGGATTTGCTTCGGCCGGAGTAGAGTGGAAATCTACTGACGGAGGTTAAGTCTGGCAAAGAGCCTCGGCCTGAGGAAGGCATTGTATTTTATTTTTTATTTTGCACGCTCGGGAGAGGGGGGTGCTTTAGGGGTGTCCAAGTAGGCTCATTTTGGTTGGACCTCTAGTTGGGTTCGGGAGGTGCTTGGGCCTGACTAGGAGGCCCTGAACCTCACGGACTTCCTTCCGTCACGGGCCACACAACAGCCTCTACACCCCAACTTATTTTAGCTTATTTTTGCAGCGATGTCTTGGACTCTTTGGACGACGCGTAATAAGATGATGCTTGAGAAGGTCATCTCAAGACAAGCGTCTGACTCCTTCAAATTCCTTGCTTTTCTGCAGCATTGGCACCTGCTCTCAAGGCAGCGTCCTCGGGATCGGCTCGGACTCATGATGGATGCGCTCCTGACTACAGCGCGTCGACTATTGTCCCGTAGGGCCGCTAGGCAACAGCCACTAGGTGGCTTTTTTTGTTGGGAATCGTAGCATAATTTTAAAATTTTCCTACGCTCACCAAGATGCATCTATGGAGTATACTAGCAACGAGGGGAAAGGAGTGCATCTACATACCCTTGTAGATCGCGAGCGGAAGCGTTCCAATGAACGTGGATGACGGAGTCGTACTCGCCGTGATCCAAATCACCGATGACCGAGTGCCGAACGGACGGCACCTCCGCGTTCAACACACGTACGGTGCAGCGACGTCTCCTCCTTCTTGATCCAGCAAGGGGGAAGGAGAGGTTGATGGAGATCCAGCAGCACGACGGCGTGGTGGTGGATGTAGCGGGATGCCGGCAGGGCTTCGCCGGACTTATACGCGAGAGAGAGGTGTTGCAGGGGAGGAGGGAGGCGCCCAAAGGCTGTAGGTTGCTGCCCTCCCTCCCCCGCCCTTTATATAGGCCCCCTGGGGGGGCGCCGGCCCTAGGAGATGGGATCTCCAAGGGGGGGCGGCGGCCAAAGAGGGGAAGGGGTGCCTTGCCCCCCAAGGCAAGGGGGAAGCTCCCCCCCCCCCTAGGGTTCCCAACCCTATGCGCATGGGGGGAGGCCCAAGGGGGGCGCCCCAGCCCACTATGGGCTGGTTCCCTTCCACTTTCAGCCCACGGGGCCCTCCGGGATAGGTGGCCCCACCCGGTGGACCCCCGGGACCCTTCCGGTGGTCCCGGTACAATACCGGTAACACCCGAAACTTTCCCGGTGGCCGAAACTTGACTTCCTATATATAATTCTTCACCTCCGGACCATTCCGGAACCTCTCGTGACGTCCGGGATCTCATCCGGGACTCCGAACAACTTTCGGGTTTCCGCATACATATATCTCTACAACCCTAGCGTCACCGAACCTTAAGTGTGTAGACCCTACGGGTTCGGGAGACATGCAGACATGACCGAGACGCCTCTCCGGTCAATAACCAACAGCGGGATCTGGATAACCATGTTGGCTCCCACATGTTCCACGATGATCTCATCGGATGAACCACGATGTCGAGGATTCAATCAATCCCGTATACAATTCCCTTTGTCAATCGGTATGTTACTTGCCCGAGATTCGATCGTCGGTATCCCAATACCTTGTTCAATCTCGTTACCGGCAAGTCTCTTTACTCGTACCGCAATGCATGATCCCGTGACTAACGCCTTAGTCACATTGAGCTCATTATGATGATGCATTACCGAGTGGGCCCAGAGATACCTCTCCGTCATACGGAGTGACAAATCCCAGTCTCGATCCGTGCCAACCCAACAGACACTTTCGGAGATACCCGTAGTGCACCTTTATAGTCACCCAGTTACGTTGTGACGTTTGGCACACCCAAAGCACTCCTACGGTATCCGGGAGTTGCACGATCTCATGGTCTAAGGAAAAGATACTTGACATTGGAAAAGCTCTAGCAAACGAAACTATACGATCTTTTATGCTATGCTTAGGATTGGGTCTTGTCCATCACATCATTCTCCTAATGATGTGATCCCGTTATCAATAACATCCAATGTCCATAGTCAGGAAACCATGACTATCTGTTGATCAACGAGCTAGTCAACTAGAGGCTTACTAGGGACACGTTGTGGTCTATGTATTCACACATGTATTACGATTTCCGGACAATACAATTATAACATGAATAATAGACTATTATCATGAACAAAGAAATATAATAATAACCATTTATTATTGCCTCTAGGGCATATTTCCAACAGTCTCCCACTTGCACTAGAGTCAATAATCTAGTTACATTGTGATGAATCGAACACCGATTGCGTCCTGGTGTTGATCATGTTTTGCCCTAGGGAGAGGTTTAGTCAACGGATCTGCTACATTCAGGTCCGTATGTACTTTACAAATATCTATGTCTCCATTTTGAACACTTTCACGAATGGAGTTGAAGTGACGCTTGATATGCCTGGTCTTCCTGTGAAACCTGGGCTCCTTCGCAAGGGCAATAGCTCCAGTGTTGTCACAGAAGAGAGTCATCGGGCCCGACGCATTGGGAATCACCCCTAGGTCGGTAATGAACTCCTTCATCCAGACTGCTTCATGTGCTGCCTCCGAGGCTGCCATGTACTCCGCTTCACATGTAGATCCCGCCACGACGCTTTGCTTGCAACTGCACCAGCTTACTGCTCCTCCATTCAAAATATACACGTATCCGGTCTGTGACTTCGAGTCATCCAGATCTGTGTCGAAGCTAGCGTCGACGTAACCCTTTACGACGAGCTTTTCGTCACCTCCATAAACGAGAAACATATCCTTAGTCCTCTTCAGGTACTTCAGGATATTCTTGACCGCTGTCCAGTGTTCCTTGCCGGGATTACTTTGGTACCTTCCTACCAAACTTACGGCAAGGTTTACATCAGGTCTGGTACACAGCATGGCATACATAATAGACCCTATGGCCGAGGCATAGGGGATGACACTCATCTCTTCTATATCTTCTGCCGTGGTCGGGCATTGAGCCGTGCTCAATTGCACACCTTGCAATACAGGCAAGAACCACTTCTTGGACTGATCCATACTTAACTTCTTCAATATCTTGTCAAGGTATGTACTCTATGAAAGACCAATGAGGCGTCTTGATCTATCTCTATAGATCTTGATGCCTAATATATAAGCAGCTTCTCCAAGGTCCTTCATTGAAAAACACTTATTCAAATAGGCCTTAATACTTTCCAAGAATTCTATATCATTTCCCATCAATAGTATGTCATCCACATATAATATGAGAAATGCTACGGAGCTCCCACTCACTTTCTTGTAAACACAGGCTTCTCCATAAGTCTGTGTAAACCCAAACGCTTTGATCATCTCATCAAAGCGAATGTTCCAACTCCGAGATGCTTGCACCAGCCCATAGATTGAGCGCTGGAGCTTGCACACTTTGTTAGCATTCTTAGGATCGACAAAACCTTCCGGCTGCATCATATACAACTCTTCCTTAAGGAAGCCATTAAGGAATGCCGTTTTGACGTCCATCTGCCATATCTCATAATCATAGTATGCGGCAATTGCTAACATGATTCGGACGGACTTCAGCTTCGCTATGGGTGAGAAAGTCTCATCGTAGTCAACCCCTTGAACTTGTCGATAACCCTTAGCGACAAGTCGAGCTTTGTAGATGGTCACATTACCATCTGCGTCCGTCTTCTTCTTAAAGATCCATTTGTTTTCTATGGCTCGCCGATCATCGGGCAAGTCAGTCAAAGTCCATACTTCGTTCTCATACATGGATCCTATCTCGGATTTCATGGCTTCTAGCCATTTGTCGGAATCCGGGCCCGCCATCGCTTCTTCATAGTTCGAAGGTTCACCGTTGTCTAACAACATGATTTCCAGGACAGGGTTGTCGTACCACTCTGGTGCGGAACGTGTCCTTGTGGACCTACGAAGTTCAGTAACTTGATCTGAAGCTTCATGATCATCATTATCAACTTCCTCCCTAGTCGGTGTAGGCACCACAGGAACATTTTCCCGCGCTGCGCTACTTTCTGGTTCGGAGGGGGTGACTATCACCTCATCAAGTTCCACTTTCCTCCCACTCAATTCTTTCGAGAGAAACTCCTTCTCCAGAAAGGACCCGTTCTTGGCAACGAAGATCTTGCCTTCGGATCTGAGGTAGAAGGTATACCCAATAGTTTCCTTAGGGTATCCTATGAAGACGCATTTTTCCGATTTGGGTTCGAGCTTTTCAGGTTGAAGTTTCTTGACATAAGCATCGCATCCCCAAACTTTTAGAAACGACAGCTTAGGTTTCTTCCCAAACCATAATTCATACGGTGTCGTCTCAATGGATCTAGACGGAGCCCTATTTAAAGTGAATGCGGCAGTCTCTAAAGCATAACCCCAAAATGAGAGCGGTAAATCGGTAAGAGACATCATAGATCGCACCATATCCAATAGAGTGCGATTACGACGTTTGGACACACCATTTCTCTGAGGTGTTCCAGGCGGCGTGAGTTGTGAAACTATTCCACATTTCCTTAAGTGTGCACCAAACTCGTGACTTAAATATTCTCCACCACGATCTGATCGTAAGAATTTTATTCTCCTGTCACGTTGATTCTCAACCTCATTCTGAAATTCCTTGAACTTTTCAAAGGTTTCAGACTTGTGTTTCATTAGGTAGACATACCCATATCTACTTAAGTCATCAGTGAGAGTGAGAACATAACGATATCCTCCGCGAGCCTCAACACTCATTGGACCGCACACATCGGTATGTATGATTTCCAATAAGTTGGTTGCTCGCTCCATTGTTCCGGAGAACGGAGTCTTGGTCATCTTACCCATGAGGCATGGTTCGCATCTGTCAAATGATTCGTAATCAAGAGACTCCAAAAGTCCATCTGCATGGAGCTTCTTCATGCGCTTGACACCAATGTGACCAAGGCGGCAGTGCCACAAGTATGTGGGACTATCGTTATCAACTTTACATCTTTTGGTATTCACACTATGAACATGTGTAACATCACGTTCGAGATTCATCAAAAATAAACCATTGACCAGCGGGGCATGACCATAAAACATATCTCTCAAATAAATAGAACAACCATTATTCTCTGATTTAAATGAGTAGCCATCTCGAATTAAACGAGATCCAGATACAATGTTCATGCTCAAAGCTGGCACTAAATAACAACTATTGAGGTTTAAAACTAATCCCGTGGGTAGATGTAGAGGTAGCGTGCCAACGGCGATCACATCGACCTTGGAACCATTCCCGACGCGCATCGTCACCTCGTCCTTTGCCAGTCTCCGTCTATTCCGTAGTTCCTGTTTTGAGTTACAAATATGAGCAACCGCACCGGTATCAAATACCCAGGAGCTACTACGAGTACTGGTAAGGTACACATCAATTACATGTATATCACATATACCTTTGGTGTTGCCGGCCTTCTTCTTGTCCGCTAAGTATTTGGGGCAGTTCCGCTTCCAGTGACCACTTCCCTTGCAATAAAAGCACTCAGTCTCGGGCTTGGGTCCATTCTTTGACTTCTTCCCAGTAACAGGTTTACCGGGCGCGGCAACTCCCTTGCCGTCCTTCTTGAAGTTCTTCTTACCCTTGCCCTTCTTGAACTTAGTGGTTTTATTCACCATCAACACTTGATGTTCTTTTCTGATCTCCACCTCCGCTGATTTCAGCATTGAATATACCTCGGGAATGGTCTTTTCCATCCCCTGCATATTGAAGTTCATCACAAAGCTCTTGTAGCTTGGTGGAAGCGACTGAAGGATTCTGTCAATGACCGCATCATCCGGGAGATTAACTCCCAGCTGAGACAAGCGGTTGTGCAACCCAGACATTCTGAGTATGTGCTCACTAACAGAACTATTCTCCTCCATTTTACAGCTGAAGAACTTGTTGGAGACTTCATATCTCTCGACCCGGGCATGAGCTTGGAAAACCATTTTCAGCTCCTCGAACATCTCATATGCTCCATGTTTCTCAAAACGCTTTTGGAGACCCGGTTCTAAGCTGTAAAGCATGCCGCACTGAACGAGGGAGTAATCATCAGCACGCTGCTGCCAAGCGTTCATAACGTCTTGGTTCTCTGGGATTGGTGCTTCACCTAGCGGTGCTTCTAGGACATAATCTTTCTTGGCTGCTATGAGGATGATCCTCAGGTTCCGGACCCAGTCCGTATAGTTGCTGCCATCATCTTTCAGCTTGGTTTTCTCTAGGAACGCGTTGAAATTGAGGACAACGTGGGCCATTTGATCTACAAGACATAGTGTAAAGATTTAGACTAAGTTCATGATAATTAAGTTCATCTAATCAAATTATTTAATGAACTCCCACTCGGATAGACATCCCTCTAGTCATCTAAGTGAAACATGATCCGAGTCAACTAGGCCGTGTCCGATCATCACGTGAGACGGACTAGTCAAGATCGGTGAACATCTCCATGTTGATCGTATCTTCTATACGACTCATGCTCGACCTTTCGGTCCTCCGTATTCCAAGGCCATGTCTGTACATGCTAGGCTCGTCAAGTCAACCTAAGTGTATTGCGTGTGTTCCGAGGCCATGTCTGTACATGCTAGGCTCGTCAACACCCGTTGTATTCGAACGTTAGAATCTATCACACCCGATCATCACGTGGTGCTTCGAAACAACGAACCTTCGCAACGGTGCACAGTTAGGGTGAACACTTTTTTGAAATTATTATAACGGATCATCTTACTTACTACCATCGTTCTAAGCAAATAAGATGCAAAAACATGATAAACATCACATGCAATCAAATAGTGACATGATATGGCCAATATCATTATGCTCCATCTTCGGGGCACCATGATAATCTTCGTCACCGGCATGACACCATGATCTCCATCATCATGATCTCCATCATTGTGTCTTCATGAAGTCGTCACGCCAACGATTACTTCTACTTCTATGGCTAACGCGTTTAGCAACAAAGTAAAGTAATTTACATGGCGTTATTCAATGACACGCAGGTCATACAAAATAATAAAGACAACTCCTATGGCTCCTGCCGGTTGTCAAACTCATCGACATGCAAGTCGTGATTCCTATTACAAGAATATGATCAATCTCATACATCACATATATCATTCATCACATCTTCTGGCCATATCACATCACAAAGCACTTGCTGCAAAAACAAGTTAGACGTCCTCTAATTGTTGTTGCAAGTTTTTACGTGGTTTGTAGGTTTCTAGCAAGAACGTTTCTTACCTACGTATGACCACAACGTGATTTGCCAATTTCTATTTACCCTTCATAAGGACCCTTTTCATCGAATCCGTTCCGACTAAAGTAGGAGAGACAGACACCCGCTAGCCACCTTATGCAACTAGTGCATGTCAATCGGTGGAACCTGTCTCACGTAAGCGTACGTGTAAGGTCGGTCCGGGCCGCTTCATCCTACAATGCTGCCGAAACAAGAAACGACTAGTAGCGGCAAGAAGAATTGGCAACATCAACGCCCACAACTTCTTTGTGTTCTACTCGTGCATAGTAACTACGCATAGGCCTGGCTCATGATGCCACTGTTGGGAATCGTAGCATAATTTAAAATTTTCCTACGCTCACCAAGATGCATCTATGGAGTATACTAGCAACGAGGGGAAAGGAGTGCATCTACATACCCTTGTAGATCGCGAGCGGAAGCGTTCCAATGAACGTGGATGACGGAGTCGTACTCGCCGTGATCCAAATCACCGATGACCGAGTGCCGAACGGACGACACCTCCGCGTTCAACACACGTACGGTGCAGCGACGTCTCCTCCTTCTTGATCCAGCAAGGGGGAAGGAGAGGTTGATGGAGATCCAGCAGCACGACGGCGTGGTGGTGGATGTAGCGGGATGCCGGCAGGGCTTCGCCGGACTTATACGCGAGAGAGAGGTGTTGCAGGGGAGGAGGGAGGCGCCCAAAGGCTGTAGGTTGCTGCCCTCCCTCCCCCCCCTTTATATAGGCCCCCTGGGGGGCGCCGGCCCTAGGAGATGGGATCTCCAAGGGGGGGCGGCGGCCAAAGAGGGGAAGAGGAGGCAAGGGGGAAGCTCCCCCCCTAGGGTTCCCAACCCTAGGCGCATGGGGGGAGGCCCAAGGGGGGCGCCCCAGCCCACTATGGGCTGGTTCCCTTCCACTTTCAGCCCACGGGGCCCTCCGGGATAGGTGGCCCCACCCGGTGGACCCCCGGGACCCTTCCGGTGGTCCCGGTACAATACCGGTAACACCCGAAACTTTCCCGGTGGCCGAAACTTGACTTCCTATATATAATTCTTCACCTCCGGACCATTGAGGAACCTCTCATGACGTCCGGGATCTCATCCGGGACTCCGAACAACTTTCGGGTTTCCGCATACATATATCTCTACAACCCTAGCGTCACCGAACCTTAAGTGTGTAGACCCTACGGGTTCGGGAGACATGCAGACATGACCGAGACGCCTCTCCGGTCAATAACCAACAGCGGGATCTGGATACCCATGTTGGCTCCCACATGTTCCACGATGATCTCATCGGATGAACCACGATGTCGAGGATTCAATCAATCCCGTATACAATTCCCTTTGTCAATCGGTATGTTACTTGCCCGAGATTCGATCGTCGGTATCCCAATACCTTGTTCAATCTCGTTACCGGCAAGTCTCTTTACTCGTACCGCAATGCATGATCCCGTGACTAACGCCTTAGTCACATTGAGCTCATTATGATGATGCATTACCGAGTGGGCCCAGAGATACCTCTCCGTCATACGGAGTGACAAATCCCAGTCTCGATCCGTGCCAACCCAACAGACACTTTCGGAGATACCCGTAGTGCACCTTTATAGTCACCCAGTTACGTTGTGACGTTTGGCACACCCAAAGCACTCCTACGGTATCCGGGAGTTGCACGATCTCATGGTCTAAGGAAAAGATACTTGACATTGGAAAAGCTCTAGCAAACGAAACTATACGATCTTTTATGCTATGCTTAGGATTGGGTCTTGTCCATCACATCATTCTCCTAATGATGTGATCCCGTTATCAATAACATCCAATGTCCATAGTCAGGAAACCATGACTATCTGTTGATCAACGAGCTAGTCAACTAGAGGCTTACTAGGGACACGTTGTGGTCTATGTATTCACACATGTATTACGATTTCCGGACAGTACAATTATAACATGAATAATAGACTATTATCATGAACAAAGAAATATAATAATAACCATTTATTATTGCCTCTAGGGCATATTTCCAACAGTCTCCTTATTTCTTTTATATTTTTTTTGGGCATTACTGTGCTATTGCCCCAGCCGTTGCTATGGTCAGAATTTCGGATGCTGGTTGTATGTGAAGAGCTCCTTTACAAACAACGACTCCTTAAAAAGCCGGCACACGAAAATCTTATTAGGGCCCGTTTAATTGGCGAACATGCGTTGGGATAAAGTGTGAGCGTTGCCATGCCGAAATAACAAAAAATTGCCATGCATTTGTGAGGGTTTGCCATGTATGGAAAGAAAAATTGTCATATTTAGAAAGAAAAAAAATGTAAGTGACCCGGTGTATTTTCTGTTTCAAAAAATGTCATCGTTTGTTCACAATCTAACAGTTTTACCGTCATTTGCTTGGAACTCCCTCCAGGGAACGTTCGTCCATTAGTATTCCCATAATCTTGTTTATCTTAGTGGCGTACTTAACTTAGAGCAACTCTAGCAGACCCCGTATTTTGCCGACCTGTAAAATGTGTTTGCAGGTCGCACGGGGGCGGTTATGCAGGCCGAATTTTGCGGCGGCAGACTAGAAACCGCAAACAAACCCCTAAACTTTAAAAAAAGTTGTTTCGCGCAAGAAATTTAAGCAGCAGCTCGCCGGAGTTCGCTCGCATAAGTTCGTACACGCCACATACATACATAAAGGTTAGATATGCTAGACAGGGCCTACGTTACCGCACCACTACAACAAAATTGAGCTCACCGGAGCTCCTGCGGTAGCTGCCCACCGGCGGCGATCAGTCGGAGTCGGAGTCGACCTCGATGTAGAGCTTCGCCTGCTCCGCCTTCATCACGCGCAGGTCAGCCTCCTTTGATGCGTGCGCCTGCGATGCCGTGAGGCCCGTCTCGAGGAAGAGCCGCTCGTACTCGAGCTCGCGCCGGATGCGCTCTTCCATCTCCGCCTGATCCCTCGCCGACCGCTCGAGGACGACGCGCTCGAGGAGCTCCTCCTGCCCCGGTGGGAGGTAGTCCTCGGGTCCGATGACGCCTCGGCGCGGCGGCGCATCGGGCACGGCCTCCTCTGGCTCCCTCTTCACCAGAACGAGCCGCGAGCTCGATGCGCCCGCGGATGAGCACCCCGCGGAACCGTGGCCGGATGAGCTCCCCGCGGACCAGTTGCCGGAGGAGGCGCGGCGGCGACGGGCGCGCTCGAGTTCGAACTCGTCGAGCTCGCTACGGTTGAATGCCGGCGGCGGCCGGGCACCGTGGTTGAGCCACCGACGCGCCCCCCGCTTGCGCGCGGCGTCAGATCTGGCGCGGCGGCAGCGCTCCGCCTCATCCCCCGAGTCGGCCATGGTGGTTCAAGGCTCGCCGGCGGCGAGAAATCGAGCGGCGCGGTGGGGAATTGGAGGGGAACGCGGCTGCGGGGGATAGGGTTTCGACCCGCATCTGCCCCGCAAACCCGCAGTTATAGTGGTTCGGGGGTTGCGTTTGCGGGCTGCGGCAAAAATATTTACGGGCCGGACACCGATGCGGGCTATAGTCTGGCCAGAAAAATAGACCGAGCCCGTATAATCGCCAGAATTATGCGGGTTTGCGCCGGATGCGGAGTCTGCTAGAGTTGCTCTTAGCCAGAGAGGTCCATAAGCTGTATAACTACACGGCGAGTTGGTTGTTTTAGACAGCCTCGGTCTGACTACCTTTTTTTTTAAAGGATTCGGTCTGAACTCTGAACAATGCTCAGCCATGAAAGCGAACAACAGCTGGACAAAACGGAAGTAGAGAAGCCGCCGGTATCTTTCGAGGGGAAAATGGCTCAGCATCTGGTTTTGCTTGTGACGTCGAATGGATCATGTGTCTTCCACCCAGATCATCGTGTCTGAAAGAGATGGATTGCTACTCCAGGACGTATCTGCAAATTCCACCCAGCTGATCCAGGGTAGAGCGGCAGCTGAAACATGTGCCGTGAGCACACCAGCATGCCAAGGCCACCGAGTGCCGATGCCGACCTTTTTTTTTCTGAAACGGATGATGCCGACTTTATCGAAAAAGGCTTTCGCCCCTGAACTAATCACTCGGTTTTAAGTTGGGGGTGTTTTTCGACCGTTTTGAAGTAATGATGCCGACTTTTCATGGCTTATCCCTTTCGTCTCCGCCAAGCCATTCGCCCGGTAACATCTTCCCGCGCGATTTCTCACCGATCTGTGTGTTTCCTCGTGGAAAGCTAGCTAGCTAGGCCACGCTGTTGGGTTGGCACCAAGCAAATTGCACGGCACGCCATCGTTCCGTGCGTGTCTCCACGAATTGTATCGTCGGCCTCCACACAGCTGGCTAGACCTGGAGGAGGAACGGGTGAGCCACGGCCCACGGATGGGTGACGGGTAGTTGTAAATGGCTTCAGCAAGCGCGAAATTTCTGTTGGGTTCGCCGAAGAACTGACTGGACTGGAGTACACAACGAAGCATAGTACTCTGCTACGAACCGGCGAAAAGAGCAGAGTATCTCTCTCTCTCTCTCTCTCAGTTTTCTGAAACATACGGGGTTGTTTTGTTTCTAGCCATACTTTGCCACACCTAACCTTAGGCAAATTTGATCAAGTTAGGTAGGTATTTCATTCTAGCCACACCTAAGGCAAGATTTTTTTTTATGAACAGTGAACCTCACATGTAATAGACACAAATAGTGTGATAAGATTACCTTAGGCAAGCCAAAATGTGGCTAACAATTTGAGCAACTCAACTAAGGCAGGTGTGACAAAAAATCATACGGACAATATATGGCAAAGATAGTCACTGCATCTGACGAAGAATCTGAAAGGCAAAAGGGCCTGTCACCGAGACCATATCCGATCTGCTCCGCCCGTGGAAAGCTAGCTAGGCCACGCTGTCCGGTTCCACCAAGCGAATAGCACGGCACGCCATCGTTCCGCGCGCATCTCAGCGAACGTATGTATCGCCGATCAGGTCTCCACGCAGCTGGTCTCGGCACAGCTGCAGTCTAAAACAAACACTTGGTTAAACAAACATGCTTGCCCTCTCCAGTTTGCGTGGTCGTGTCAAAGGGGCTATTTGGTTATGGTTGATTTCTCGCCATCTTTATTGACCGGATAAGGGCATTTTCAACGTCGACCCGTAAACCTTTCGCATGCATACGGATTATGGTGTCCAGACCACGTAAGAGCATATCCAACGCGGTCCTGTATCGGTATGTAGTGCGGCCCGGACACGTTTTTGCTCGCATACCGGAATTGTCATGTTTAGCAAAAAAAAAGTGATGTAGATTTTCTTTTACTAGTGCCATGGTTTGATCACCATCCGATGGCTTCAAGGTCGTTCGCTGGAACGTTGGCTCATTTAGTATTTCCGTAATCTTATTACCCACAAAAGCCGTTGGGAGTTATTCAAAAAGGAAATCATGGACAAAGCGAGTCGATGTTGATTGTCTTCGGGCGTGGCATATTTAGTGCCGTACCTTAATTCAGCCAGAGAGCTCCACAAGCTGTATACATGGGGCGAGTTGGTTGTTTTGGACAGCATCGGTCTGAACACCTCTTCTTTTCTAGTACAAGGATTCGGTCTGAACTCTGAATAAATGCTCGCCATGAAAGTGAACAAGAAGTGGTACATCGGCACCGAAACTGAGCAGAACTGAAGTAGGGATGCCGTGTCCTTGACAAAATCTTGACGAGCGGAGCAGGGAATGAAAGCATATACGTCGTACGTATATCTGATATCTTCGGCTTGCTTGAAACTCGGTGTGTGTGTGCAGGATTAAGTTGCACCAAACGTTGACTGTTGTTCCCACAAGACTAGATTGTACTAATCCGCATGGCAAACTGACAAGAGTAGATTCTAAGGCCAACTTTTCGTGCATAGCCCATGGCACCATGACAGTCCATGCTCTTTTCAAGTGGATGAAACTTGCCTTGAGCAGGTGGCAGAGATTAATATTCATTTATTCCAGTGCGTCGGCACACAGACTGCATTGCATACAGGGTGCGAATGCGTCATCGGTCTCCAAGCAAGCTGCGGGCCGCCGGCTGTTTCGGACTTGTGGTTGAACGATCCTCTAATCCTCTGCTCTGGTCAACCATTCTTGTAGGCGGCTGCTAATTAAAACTGATCGGATGCATGCATCGCATCGCATTGCATTGGCGGCCAAGTAAGAAGATGGCGTGCGTACGAATTGCACGCGATCTGCCTCGCCTTTGAATTGAAGGCTCGTACCTTACCTACGTATGCTTCGCCTACAAGGGAAGACTGAACCTGAGGTTGACTTTCTGTGCCGAGTACGAGTAGCATGATTTAGTCAGTAGTCAGCGGCCGGGAAAGCGAACCACTGCTGCCTTGGTATGCAGCTTCCTCTTTTCTGAAAAAAAAAACTTGGCTTGCAAGTCAGTGTTGATCCAAGAGGACAAACCTTGTCCGAAAGAGCATTTTCCCGTGTGCCAAAGAGAGCAGAGTATATCTTTTCCGTTTTCTGAAACTACTGTATATCCGACGGAGATACCATCACCTACCCTACCCAAATCCCCGCAGAATCTAAAGACAGCAGCTCGAGCACGTGAGCACCAGCATGCCATGCCATGCCGACATTTCCTGGCATATCCCTTCCGTGCATGCATATCCGATCTGTTCCGCTCGTGGAAAGCTGGCTAGGCCACATTGCACGCCACGCGCCTCGGCGAACGTATGTGTCGTCGATCAGGTCACAACGCAGCCGGTCCTGGAGCAGGTGGGCAACGACTTGCAGGTGTTCTTTTCGGATGTGTAAGAGCATCTACGGCCCATAATCTTAAGGGTCTCTTTGATTCGTAGGATTTTGAAAACGTAGAAATAAGAAAAGTGTAGGGTTGGAGTGGCATGCCCATTTGAATCCGATAGAATTAGCAATGATTGTTTGATGCCACGGGAAAAAAAAAGGAATTGTAAAAAAAGATGGGAGTAGATGTTAAATTTCCTATAAAATGTGGTACAAAAGATTTCATAGGAAAAATTTCTATGGAATCCAATTCAATGAATCAAAGAACCAACATAGGAAAAAATTCTAAGGATTACGGTCCTCCAGAAATCTGGTAGAATTCCTTTGAATCAAAGAAGCCTTAAACCCGTCTCATCCATCCGGGCACGATTTTTTTACCCAGACGAGCCCCTCAAACGGGCCTCAAACGTCCGGGCTGACTAGCACCCCTCATATCCAGCCCAAATATGGGGCGGATATGGGGCGCCCGGGCACGCTCGCCACGTCGATAGGGTCCCACACGGAAACGCCTGGAAACCCGGCGATCCGATGGACGCGGCGTCCGTCGTCGCGGTGTGAACGTCGCGTGGTGCCACTCCAGCTCGCCCCCCAAGACCAAATCCAGCTATTTAAGCCGGTCGGCGTCCCGCAACCCTAACCCACCCCTCCCTCCCCCCTCTCCGAGCCGTCAGTACGAACCCATCCACCTCCTCCCTCTCCCCCTCTGGCGCTATGCCTATGGTCAGACGCTTCGTCCACGCTTTGGCACTCCGTCATGGTCCGGAGAAAGATCACCTACTACGCCATGTTGACGCCGAAGCGCCGCTACGAGATGCAGCAGGAGATCCGGGTGAGGCAAGCCGCGCGCGCCACCCACATCGCTGTCGGTCTGCCTCCAGACTCGCCGAAGCCGGAGGAGGAGGAGCAACATCCGAGGGAAGAGGAGGAGGAGGAGATGGCTTCGATGGAGGCGGAGGAGCCGGACCAGCAGGTGTCGGCCTTCAACTTGGAGCAGGCGGAGGCGGAGTTCGCCGTCGCCCAGTCCGACGAGATGGCGGAGCAGCAGGCCATCCTGGAGTCCATCCAGGACGAGGCCTATGTGGAGGCCAACCGGGTGTTCCTCCGGCGGGAGCAGGCGAAGTCCGACGCGCTCTTTGTCGAGCTCGACGCGGAGATAAAGGCGGAGGAGACCGGAGCGGCGCAGCCGGAGGAGCAGGAGCTGCAGCTGCCGCCCATGCTGCCGGAGCCGGGCACGGAGATTGTCGTGATCTCCGACGAGGAGTAGCTAGGATCGATGTAGTACGTAGGTTCTACTTCTTTTTGCATGTCTTTATATGGATATAAGAATATAGTATGAGATATCTGGATGCAAGAAGTGAAATTTAAGACGTGCTCGGTCACTCCTGCGGACGCGTCCGGGCGCGTCTGCGGACGTTTGAGGGATCATATTTGTCATATGTGGCTATAGATGCTCTAATTCATTTGGTTGATTGAGGAGTTCTTTTGAGACTTTTGGTTGGGTTCGGCCAAGACCTGGATTACGCCGCTGGAGTTTAAAACATTTGGTTAGGCTGACTGACAAGTTTTTGTTTCGGTGGGGCTGCTAAAATAAACTGCTCTAGGGTTCAAGTCCTGATGCTCGTGTGGTCGGTGCGAATCAACTTGTGATCGAATGGTTAGGTGGACAGTGGTATCCTCAGCTCATCAGGGTTCAAGTCCTGATGCTCGCATTATTTCTAGATTTATTTCAAGATTTCCGGCGATGCGCTTTCAGTGGAAGAAGTCGTTCCCGTCGACGACGAGGCGCCTACGTGACTTCGTAAATCTCAAGATGATATGTCGGCTCAGTCTTTCGAAAATGCTCATAGGGATAGAATGTGCGTGTATGTGTTTATAGGGTGAATGTATGCGCGTATGTATAAGCGCTTGCGTCTATACTGTGTTAAGAAAAAAGACCGCGTGGTCGGTCTCTTCAGTTTGCGTGGTCGTGACAAGGGGCTAGTATTGTTATCTGCGATTTTTCGCCATCTTTCTAGACCGGATAACTGGGCTCACCGATACCGAGGGTGTGCGTCATGCACGTGTAAGCAGCCTGGCTGCAGAGCCAACTGAAACATCAAGGTCGCCTTGCTGCACGTCGGTTCAGTAACGACCGGTTGTTTTCAATCCATCCGCCCACATCGTCTCGTCGCTGGATTTTGCCTACTCTAGCTTTACGTGACGTCTCGTTGCAAACTGACTTGCCAAGCATATCTACATACTTTTCTCAGAAAAAAAGAAGCATATCTACAAACTTACAACAAAAAGGAAGTTTTAAGGTGACACTTCTAAAAACAAAAACTGAAAATAAAGAGTAAGTTCCAAGACTGCCTTTCCACACTAGTCTTGTCGTGCAAGAGCAATTATAAATTCCATCCAAAGATTGACTCTTCCTCCTCCACCATATTCAAAGGAGTACGTAGTAGAGAATTGCCTTGTACTAAAAAGTTTTGTTTCGGTTCAAAGAACACGGTTGTAGATGCTCCTTTTTTCAGTTCAAAAGAAAAGTTCTGTTTCAGTTCTCTGAAACCTACCTTGCAAGTGTCGTGTTGGAAGAGCAGCCACGTTGTTGGACCCGCCGCCAAGTGAAAAACACGGCACGCCACGCCACTGTTCCGGGTGGGTAAGGAAAGGAATGTATTGTTGGGAAACAGTTGGAGGAGCAGGCGGCAGATGGCAAAGGAGCACATGAATATATTACTCAGATGAGTATATTACTCAAAGACGCCACAACAAGTTGGGGAACATAGTTACATGAGAGGAAGGAGCACCACGAGGAGACGGCCTCCTTGTCACCGGCCATGGATAGCCAATGTGACCAAATGTCTAGATATGAGATGATTAGTCTGGCGGATGTAGCAGAGCGTCTGTCTACGACCCTATAGGCCTTGTCGTTCCTGGCTTCGCAGATCTTCTAGAGGATGGTGAGCAGCACAAATGACCAACCGCGTGGAGGCACACTTTAGGCCAATTCCAACGCGTGACCCCAAATGATCTGGTCATGTCCGTTTGGGGGCAAATAGACAGAATAGGCCGCCAACGCGCGGGAGCAAACGGACAGTTGTCCGTTTTTGGTCCACTTTCGACCTATTCCCGGTCCAAAGACACGCGCGGATGGGCGTAGCGCGCACCCTAGCCTCCCCTGGCCCGCCATTCAGGGACACATCCACTTTTCTCTTCCCTCCGCCCCCGCCATCGCCGCCACCACCCTCGTTCCCGGCTGCGTCGCCTTCCATCAAGGCCGTCCACCCCACAACCACGCCATGTCATAGCCGCCCCACGCCCGCGTTTTGGTAGAGTTTTTTGCCGGCGTTCATGGTTCCTTGTTGCCGGTGGAAGAGAAGCTACGGCCGCCGATGCCGGCCGTCGACCCCAACAACTTCCGGCAGGCGCTGCATTGCCGCAGCGCGTCCACCCCATCAGCTGTTGGGGAACGTAGTAATTTCAAAGAAAATCCTACGCACACGCAAGATCATGGTGATGCATAGCAACGAGAGGGGAGAGTGTTGTCCACGTACCCTCGTAGACCAAAAGCGGAAGCATTAGCACAACGCGGTTGATGTAGTCGTACGTCTTCACGATCCGACCGAGCAAGTACCGAACGCACGGCACCTCCGAGTTCAGCACACGTTCAACTCGATGACGTCCCCCGAACTCCGATCCAGCCGAGTGTTGAGGGAGAGTTTCGTCAGCACGACGGCGTGGTGACGATGATGATGTTCTACCGACGCAGGGCTTCGTCTAAGCACCGCTACAGTATTATCGAGTTGGACTATGGTGGAGGGGGGCACCGCACACGGCTAAAAAATCAAACGATCAATTGTTGTCTCTATGGGCTGCCCCCCTGCCCCCGTATATAAAGGAGCAAGGGGGGAGGCGGCCGGCCAAGGAGGAGGGCGCGCCAAGGGGGGAGTCCTACTGTGACGCCCAAAATTTTTAATTGGCTTTTCCAAACTTTTATTTGATGTGAGGAATGTTATTTAAAATTTTCTTCTAAAGAGCTCTTCCTCTCAAAAAATTTCTTTTATGACAAGTGTTTTGTTTGGATTCACCCAAGACTTGGTTTTTGGTCTTGGAGGTTTTCCCTTCTTATTTGGACTCAAAACCAAATGCTTTTCATTTGGGAAATTTCCTTTGAAAAATCTTTTAAATAGCCCTATGGCATTTGGAGTGATCTTTTCCCCTTTCAAAAAAATCCCTCTTGCCATGACCCAAGTGGAAATCCCCTCCCAAAAGCCATTCCCCATCTTTGTATCATGATATACTTCAAATCCAGCAGTTTGAACCTCCCCATAAATTTTCTTCCATTTAATTCTTATCAAAAATAATTTCTGCCCTCTACTTTGGCTCTTGGAGATTTACAAAGAAGCTACCCTTTCTACTTTGAGTTTTGCCTCCAAACCGATTTCCCTAGCTAGTCCTTTGAGCCCTCAACCAGGATCCATGAAGATCCACTGGTCTCCAGTTCAAATATTTCAAATTGTACTTGCTGCAAGTTTGGACCTTATTTGTCAAATTTAATGAAATTCAATTGTTTTCTCCTCCTAAAAATCTGAGAAAATTCAGGCAGCCTCTGGATGCATTGAGAGGTCACCTCACCAAGTCCCAGCTCCAGAAAAAAATTTCTTCATGCCAAATCATTTCGTCGAACACCTGATGGGCACTGTTTCTGTCAATATTCAGAATGTTCAGTAAACAGTTTCAGTGAGCACTGTCGTTTTCTTCAGAAACCGTTCTCGATCTCGCCAGTACCACGGTGGCGCCTTGCTCCCTGTTCCCTCCTTCTTATCCCTGCGCCGCACGATCGTCTGGAGGCTTGCGGGCGTCGACGACGGGCAGGAGGAGGTGCGCCACCCGTGAGCGACGGCAGCAGCGGCTTTGCGGCTGCCAGAGAGGGGCGCAGCGTGGACGGCGCCGTCCAGCGCCGCCCAAGCCACCAGAGGCCACCGCGTGGCCCTCCACTCACCCGTGCACGCTGCGGTCCTTCGTCGCGAACTGCTAGGCGCGGAGCGCGCTCTGTGCCGCCGCCCGTGCCCGTACGGCCGCCCCGTCGAGGATCGGCGCATTACGCCAAGCCCGACCAAGGTTTAGCGGGGGAACGGCACCAGTGATCCTCCCTGATGGCGCCTAGCCGCTTAAAACCCCTGCCCAACCCCTGCCTCGCCGTAATCGCTCGCCGGAGCTATCCCGTTCACGGCCACCCCCTCGGATCGCCTATAAAAGGAGGCCCCGAGCTCGAACTCGAACCCACACCACCTCTGCACTCCCAATACCACGCCAAGCCACTGGAAGAGCCCCGAGGGAGCCTTCTTCCCCAACTCCGGCCGCCTCAACCCGCCACGGGATCCAGCTCGATTCACCCCCGTGCGTGCACCCCTACCCCTCAGCTCTTGCCAGTAGCTTCCTAGTGCATCCACTCTTCTGACCCGCGCTTCAATTTGGAGTTTGCAGCGCCCACCGGAGTACTCCACCATCGCCCGAACCACCGTCCGCCGGAGAAAGTGTCGCCGTCGACGTGGTGCTCTCCGACGACCAAGTCCACCACCCACCGACGCGGAAGAACACCCTGAACCTCTTGGTACCCTCCGATCTCCCTGCCTCGCCGTGGTTCTACGCCGGCAACCACCGCAGCCTTCGGGCGCCGGCGAACTCCGTTGGGAGATTTAAACCTGACGGGTGGGACCCCCCCGTCAGCCTCT